>NC_134482.1:46142128-46403726 GCF_964194025.1 Convolutriloba macropyga
ATTCTTTTTGCATTACAATTTAGATAGTACTGGAAGTTTGGGATATCAGTTTGGTTCCCTTTGGACAACTCCTTGACCCGATGAAAAAGACCTATTTTTAAAATTCGTTATTCGCGAAATTCGCAAATTTCCGTATGAAATACTAACTTTTTTCCTAGGCAAGCTATAGCAAAAATTCTTTTTGTGTTACACTCCACATTTACAGGGGATACTCTATGCCAAGTTTGGCTCAATTTGAACAACTTTTTGACCCCATGAAAGAATTTGCCATTTTCACTATGCCCTTTTTTCATTTGGTACCAAACGCTCATTCGGTTATAGTTTCCCAAAGAGCACACCAAAAACGTTCATCATGGTCTTGAAAGTTTCATATGATGATATTGTAACTCATATTAACCGATTTTTAACATAAACACTCTGATTAAACAAAAATAAAGATCGAGCAGTGAGCCTGTGGTCATTTCCGGAGGTTTGAGGTCGAAAATCGTTAATAACTTCTGAAATACTGTAACAATCAAAATGAGACATAGCTCATAAGATTGCACTTGAAACGGGCTTTAAAACTATTTATACCATGATTAGTTTCCTTCAAGTACTTAGGAAATCAAAGCCGATGAGCATTCAGTTACTAAGACCATTTTTTCAAGGAGTCATGTGCTCCATCTCTAATTTAAACTCTATACTTCAACAAGAAACTTACATTTAGCAATCCAGGCACGTTCCAGATGTTCCCAGGATAGTTTGTAAACAATTTATAATCAAACAACAATGTGAAAGAAGAAAAATGGTGTCTGTCAAATTGGTGTTTCTCTCCTCAGGAGGTCAAACTGGGGCCAAGTTCCCTGGCCAATTTCTCGAAAACCGCTGAATAAAAACAAACGCCCTTAGTACAGTTTGGAGCACTGCTTGAGATACGAATCATATAAAAAAAATGAGCCCAATCGGTTAACTCTTCTAGGAGTTATAACAAAATAACGGTACCGTACCAAATAACCTTGGAGGAGAGGTACACCACCTCCAGAGCTAAAATTGACCACCTAAACCACAAAAAATGATACATAAAGTATATATATTCGGAATCTGCGTTAAACGGGCTATTCAAAACAGTATAATTTATACCAGAAGTGATGAAATTAAAAGTGACCGGACCCGGACCAAGTCCTGTCAAACGCTTCTAGAGGTAAAACCAAGGGCAACTTTACTGGTCAATTTCTCTAAAACGGCGAAACAAAAACAAACACCGATTGAAATACGGACTTTTTTCCCGGAACGTAAGGCAGACCATTCTTTTTGCATTACAATTTAGATAGTACTGGGAGTTTGGGATATCAGTTTGGTTCCCTTTGGACAACTCCTTGACCCGATGAAAAAGCCCTATTTTTAAAATTCGTTATTCGCGAAATTCGCAAATTTCCGTATGAAATACTAACTTTTTTCCTAGGCAAGCTATAGCAAAAACTCTTTTTGTGGTACACTCCACATACACAGGGGATACTCTATGCCAGGTTTGGCTCAATTTGATTACCTTTTTGACCCCATGAAAGAATTTGCCCTTTTCACTATGCCCTTTTTTCAATTGGTACCAAACGCTCATTCGGTTATAGTTTCCCGATTAGCACACCAAAAACGTTCATCATAGTCTTAGAAGTTTCATACGATGATATTGTAACTCATATTAACCGGTTTTTAACATAAACACTCTGATTAAATAAAAATAAAGATCGAGCTGTGAGCATGTGGTCATTTCCGGAGATTTGGGGTCGAAAATTGTTAATAACTTCTGAAGTACTGCTCCAATCAAAACGAGACATAGCTCATTAGATTGCACTTAAAACGGGCTTGAAATCAATATATACCATAACTAGTTTCCTTAAAGTACTTAGGAAATCGAAGCCGATGAGCTTTCGGCCACTATGCTCTTTTTTCATTTGGTACCAAACGCTCATTCGGTTATAGTTTCCCGAAGAGCACACCAAAAACGTTCATCATAGTCTTAAAATCTTCATACGATGATATTGTAACTCATATTAACCGATTATTAACATAAACACTCTGATTAAAAGAAAATAAAGATCGAGCAGTGAGCCTGTGGTCATTTCCGGAGGTTTGAGGTCGAAAATCGTTAATAACTTCTGAAATACTGTAACAATCAAAACGAGACATAGCTCATTAGATTGCACTTGAAACGGGCTTTAAAACTATATATACCATGATTAGTTTCCTTCAAGTACGTGGGAAATCAAAGCCGATGAGCATTCAGTTACTAAGACCATTTTTTCAAGGAGTCATGTGCTCCATCTCTAATTTAAACTCTATACTTCAACAAGAAACTTACATTTAGCAATCCAGGCACGTTCCAGATGTTCCCAGGATAGTTTGTAAACAATTTATAATCAAACAACAATCTGAAAGAAGAAAAATGCTGTCTTTCAAATTGGTGTTTCTCTCCTCAGGAGGTCAAACTGGGGCCAAGTTCCCTGGCCAATTTCTCGAAAACCGCTGAACAAAAACAAACGCCCTTAGTACAGTTTGGAGCACTGCTTGAGATACGCATCATATTAAAAAATGAGCCCAATCGGTACATTCATCGTGGAGTTATAGCAATTATAAGGTACGGTACCAAGTGACCGAAAAAGCATGGTGACCTGACTTCAGAGCCAAATTTGGCCATCTCAATTCCGTAAAACGCTATGGAAAATATATATGGGGATACTCCCCACTAACTTAGGATTCTAAAACACTAACATTTTTTCCATAAATCAACTGTTTTGTGGTACCGAAAATTTGGGTCACCCAGAACATCCCAAAAATTCGACCTATTTCAACTTTGAACATTAATAACTTCTTGATTAGGCCGATTTGGGAAACCAACCAGGTACTGCAAGCAAGAACGGTTCAGTGCTAACAAAATGCGACCACTCCCGTTTAATTTGGTCCAGTACTTTAGCAGATATTAACAAAATACTGTTCTGTACCCCATTTTTTGGGCTAAAATCGAAGCCCAAGATCTTCGGAACCGACGTAAAACAACGTAAAACAGCGTTACCGGCGTATTTGTGGGTGTAACTCTGGTCCACTTCCACGTTCTAGGTCACTGCAAACCTTCATGGTGAGGTGGAAAAAAATTTCCCACCTCACCATGAAGGTTATGATGTTTTGTGTGTTTTGACATAAAACAACATCCACAGAAATTTGATGAAATCGTGAAAAGAGAAAAATTGTTGCATTAACCCCATCGGCTGATACAATTAGCTTCAACAACTTAAATATTATCTAGAAAACACAAAACGCACGCCGAAAAACTTGTTAAATTGAACAAAACACAACTCATGCATAAAATTTAAGAAAAGATTTGTTTTTCCGCAATCATCATTAAATAACAGTTATAAAGAATAATTCCAGGACTGTGACTAGCCATTTCGGAGAAGCACGTCTTAAAGCAACAGATTTTGCCATTATTCACTTGTTTTTGTCATAAATTGAATGAGAAATTTGAAAAAGATTAAAAAATTAAGCTCCTTTCTCAATATGATAAAACAAGTTCTTTCCTCCGCAAATGCAGATTTTGCTTGGATATCTGTTGCAAATATTTTTACTTGCCACATCTGAGGTCTATTTTATGGCAAATCCCAATGGAGAGGTGGGAAACAACTTGGAAATTGTTTCCCACTTCGCCATTAAGTTTACGATGTTTTGTGTGTTTTGACATAAAAAAACATCCAGCGAAATTTGACGTAAATCGTGAAACAAAAATGTTGAATTAACAACAAAAATTGGAAATTTAGCTTCAAGGTTTCGAATGGCATTAGAGAGGCACAAAAATAGCTTTTTAAAAGCAGTTTGGTTGCTTAAAACACAAGTCAGTCTTTAAAATTCAAGAAAAGATAAAATTTTCAGCATTCAATCTTGAATAACTTTCCCACAAATAATTTTCACGACTTAAACTAACAATTTCATTGAATACTGGCTTGCGTGAGAAAAAATGCGCAATTAGTCACTAAATTTATTTCCCAATTGAAAAAAAAGTGAAATTTTGCGAAACATTCAGATCCTGTTTATTTGCGATCAATTAAATTTTTAGTGATTAATTGAAGAATTTGCCTAAACGTACCTTACAAATGTTTTAATTCAACCGTTCACCATTGTTTTAAAAATTTGGTACAATGATAATGTGACTCAAGTTAACCGTTTATCAACACAAACAATCTGATTAAAGAAAAATTGAAGATCAAGCAGTGAGCGTGTGGTCATTTTCGGAGAATTGGGGTTGAAAATAGTTAATAACTTATAAAATACTGAACCAATCAAAACGAAACATAGCTCATTAGATTGTGCGCAAAACGGGCTTCAAAGCTTTATATACATTGACTGGTTTCACTAAAGTACGTAGGAAATGAAAGCCTATGAGCATTGAACCACGATGCTCTTTTTTCAATTGGTACCAAACGCTCGTTCGGTTATAATTTCCCAAAGGGTGCATCACAAGCATTCACCACAGTCTTAAGAGTTTTTTGCAACAACATCGCAAGTCATTTTAACCGGTTATCAACATTAACACTCTGATTAAAGATCGAGCAGTGAGCATGTGGTCGTTTTCGGAGGTTTGGGGGTGAAAATCGTTAATAACTTTTCAAAAACTAAACCAATTAAGACAAGAAACAGCTCATTAGAATGAACGTAAAACTGGCATTAAAATCATGTTCACTATAACTTGATTATGTCAAGTACTTAGGAAATCAAAGCCACCGAACATTCAGTCACCATGCCCTCTTTTCAATAGGTGCGAATTGCTCTTTCGGTCACAGTTTCCCGAAGAGCACACCAAAAACGTTCAACATAGTCTTAAAAGTTTTGGTACGAATAAATTGTAACTCGTAATAACCGGTTACTAACATAATCATTCTGAATTTTGTAAAGCGTTGAAATTATTCTACGGATGTGCTAAAATAGCTGTTAAACTTTGTAAGAAATGCGCCGAAGTTTTATTGTTTTTACGGTTCCTCAAAAACGCAAAAACTTTTTTGCGGATGTGCTGAATTGGCGGTAAGTTTTTGTACAAATTGCGTTAAAAGAATGCCGAAACTTTGAGTAGAAGTGTACTCAAAAGGCGCTGATATTATTTAAGAAATTGAACTGAAGATGCGTTGGAATTTAAAATTTTCTGCAATCAATGCACTTCTTACAAAAAAACGCGCTGAAACGACGCTGACATCTGATGCAATAGACTACAAGTTAACAATAAATTGATTCATAATTCAAAAGTTCCACAAGAGCTTCCACAAACTGCATTGAAGCCAAAAAAACCTTTCAGCTAACATTCAGGTATAAATTGTTAAGACATTATTTGCCATTAACTGTGGTCTGTCAATAATTGAGTTTTGAAGTTTTTCTGCTCTGCAAATAACACAAAACACACAAGGTCAAACTTCCCTAAAAACAACGCACCATTACAATTCAAACAGTGTTTGAACAATAAAAATCAACAAATATAATAAAAATGGCCTTAATTTTGTAGCTGCTCCTTAAAAACCAAAATTTCCCAAACTGTCCAAACTAAATGATATTTTTTTCGGAAACTTGTCAAATTGTTTTAATGAAAGACTAATATGTATCAAGTAATCTTCCAATTTCGATCATCGCTACGGATACAACAACAACAACAACTACTACTACTACTAACACTACAACTACTACTAACACTACAACTACTACTACTACTACTACTACTACTACTACTACTACTACTACTACTACTACTACTACTACTACTACTACTACTACTACTACTACTACTACTACTACTACTACTACTACCACTACTACTACTACTACTACTACTACTACTACTACTACTACTACTACTACTACTGTTTCAACACTTTAATTCCAAATATGAAATAAAGGCACGGTTGGTAACAAATACAAACAAAACAAGAAGAGTTATTTGTTTGGTTATTCTGTGAAGTGCTGTACGACGAAATTGTTGAAGGCATTCTTTGACCCGGTTGCTGCTTTCTCCTGCAATCTGGTGAACGATACTTTGTTTCGTACACAGTCTCCTTCGATTTGACTCATCCACGTTTTCCGTTGCCCCCCAGGAGCGCGTCTAGCATGGACGTATTGATCGGGCGGGTCCCAATCGAAGGCACTGCGGGCTAATCTTCCTGGTTCCATTCTCTGGATGTGTCCGTACCATTTTATCCGTTTGAGCATGATCATCGTGGATAGTTGGGGCATTCGTGATCTTGACATAATTTCTTCGTTCGTTGCTTTCTCCAGATATGACACACGTAGAATTCTCCGAAGACAACCACAGTGGAAACTCTCAAGTTTTCTCTCCATTAATTTCGAAAGAGTCCAAGTCTCCGAGCTGTACAGCACGGCTGATAAAACGAGTGCTTTGTACAAATTGCACTTGAGGTGCACGCTGAGCTGCTTGCTCTTCCAGAGATTTTGGAAGTTAGCAAACCGTTGTCTACCTTCTGCAAGTTTGCAATTGACTTCCTGCAGGTCTCCATGCTTGAGGCTGACATATGATCCGAGATACTTGAACGCTTCTATGTTTTCAAACTCGTTTCCGAGAACATCTTGTACTTTGCAGGAAAACACGCGTGTGGCAACTGCTTTAGGTTTGCCACAGTATCTCGATTGGTGAACTTTTCGGCCATTAATCTAAGTCAGCCACCAATCTCCCAATGTCTAATCCTCCATGCACCGAGTTCATTGCTTTGGTGTTTGGAGGCTGAGATACGACTAGTTGCGCCACAAACTACTACTACTACTACTACTACTACTACTACTACTACTACTACTACTACTACTACTACTACTACTACTACTACTAGTACTACTACTACTACTACTACTACTACTACTACTACTACTACTACTACTACTACTACTACTACTACTACTACTACTACTACTACTACTACTACTACTACTACTACTACTACTACTACTACTACTACTACTACTACTACTACTACTACTACTACTACTACTACTACTACTACTACTACTACTACTACTACTACTGTTTCAACACTTTAATTCCAAATATGAAATAAAGGCACGGTTGGCAACAAATACAAATACAAATACAAATACAAACAAAACAAGAAGAGTTATTTGTTTGGTTATTCTGTGAAGTGCTGTACGACGAAATTGTTGAAGGCATTCTTTGACCCGGTTGCTGCTTTCTCCTGCAATCTGGTGAACGATACTTTGTTTCGTACACAGTCTCCTTCGATTTGACTCATCCACGTTTTCCGTTGCCCCCCAGGAGCGCGTCTGGCATGGGCGTATTGATCGGGCGGGTCCCAATCGAAGGCACTGCGGGCTAATCTTCCTGGTTCCATTCTCTGGATGTGACCGTACCATTTTATCCGTTTGAGCATGATCATCGTGGATAGTTGGGGCATTCGCGATCTTGACATAATTTCATCGTTCGTTGCTTTCTCCAGATATGACACACGTAGAATTCTCCGAAGACAACCACAGTGGAAACTCTCAAGTTTTCTCTCCATTAATTTCGAAAGAGTCCAAGTCTCTGAGCTGTACAGCACGGCTGATAAAACGAGTGCTTTGTACAAATTGCACTTGAGGTGCACGCTGAGCTGCTTGCTCTTCCAGAGATTTTGGAAGTTAGCAAACCGTTGTCTACCTTCTGCAAGTTTGCAATTGACTTCCTGGAGGTCTCCATGCTTGAGGCTGACATATGATCCGAGATACTTGAACGCTTCTATGTTTTCAAACTCGTTTCCGATGACATCTTGTACTTTGCAGGAAAACACGCGTGTGGCAGCTGCTTTAGGTTTGCCACAGTATCTCGATTGGTGAACTTTTCGGCCATTGACTGTTTTGAACTTCCTTTCACACTTGTCACAGGTGAGGCTCGCCTCTAGTTGCTCGAACTTTGACTTGTCGACGACATTCTTTGACAAACCGGCTTTGCAGAATCTTGTTTGGTGCACTTTGCGTCCGGTAACTGTACTGAATTGCCGCTGACAGTTCTGACATCTTAAAGACTCTTGATCAGCCACCGCTGACCCACTCTCATTTTCTAGCGACTCTAAATCCGCTACTGCAGATTGTTGTTGTGAAGCTACCAACGCTGGCTTAGCCTCCGCTAAGCTTTTCAATCTGAGCTTCCGGCCATCTTGTGTTTCGAACCAGCCCGCTTTCTTTTTCGTTCCCAGCAGCACCTCCGTGCCGATGGTTAGTCGTGACTGGCTAGATGTCTCTGCCAGGAGTCCTAGTTTGCCTTTATGTGTTCCAGTGAGTATCTCCACGTTCTGTTGGATACTAGGCACTGCAACAACATTTGGGCTGTCGCATTTTACGCCCATATTCTTTGTTTTGGCCACATTAATCTTCAGACCAGCGGCTTCCGCTAGGGCCTCGATTCGATGTAGGTTTTCTTGCACCTCACTGTCTGAGACCCCCACGAGAGCAACATCATCAGCAAAATCTAAGTCAGCCACCAATCTCCCAATGTCTAATCCTCCATGCACCGAGTTAGCTAAAATGTAGTTGATGACAAGGCCGAATAGGATTGGGGACCACACATCACCCTGCCTAACGCCTGTTCTGACATCAAATAAGCGTCCCTTCTCACCTTCGGCTTTGACTCGACATTTGAATCCATCATAGCTGTTTCTTATGATGTTTATCACTTTTTGCGGCAGACCATAGTGTTTCATTATCTGGTACATCTGCTCACGATCGACAGAATCGAATGCCGCTCGAAAGTCTATGAAACAAAAGCTAATATCCAATTGAAACGCCATTGATTTCTCTATTATTTGACGCAGGACAAAGAGTTGATCGGCGCATCCTCTGCTTTTTCTGAAGCCGCACTGCTCTTCCCTTAAGACGCGATCCACTGAATCTTTGCATCGATTGAGAGTAACGGAAGCGAACACTTTGCCTGGTACTGACAATAGAGAGATCCCTCGGTGGTTCGAACACTCTGACCTCTTTCCTTTACTCTTGTATAATGGGACAATTTCTGCTACCTTCCAGTCATCGGGCAGAACTTCCGTCGACCAACATTTATCTATGATGTCCCAGAGCCACTCGACAATACCCTTGTGTGCTTTCAACATCTCACAGGAAATGTTATCGGGTCCACTTGCCTTGCCATTCTTCAACCTGTGGACAGCTTCAAGCACTTCTTCAAATCGAATTGGGCTCAGGTCAATCGGCAAGCCTTCAGCTGCTTCTTCGGGATCCAATCTCGTACTGCAACTGAATGTTGAGGGATTCAGGAGTTGACTAAAATGTTCCGTCCAGCGTTCAAGTCGTTCCTCTTTCGTCCGTAAGTTGACGCCAGTGCTTGAAACTAATTTGGTCAACTGGGGCCTCCAGTTTCGGCAAATCTGCTGTGATGCCCCAAAAACCTCCTTTAAGTTGCCTCTGTCCGCGAAGCTCTGCACTTCTTGGCCTTTGCGTTCAAGCCATGCCCGTTTGTCTGCACGTAGAGCTTTTCTGA
Source organism: Convolutriloba macropyga (assembly GCF_964194025.1). Classification (NCBI taxonomy): domain Eukaryota; kingdom Metazoa; phylum Xenacoelomorpha; order Acoela; family Convolutidae; genus Convolutriloba; species Convolutriloba macropyga. Next base: position 46,151,625 of record NC_134482.1, read on the forward strand.
CTTCCTTACAGCAGTTTGTGAACTCTAACAGCGCCTCCGCGCTGCTGTGTTTCTTTAACTGTAGATCGGCTCGTTTCCGGATAAGTTCCAGAGAATCTGGAGAAATCCAAGGTTTGTTCACTCGCTTGTCCGGAAGGAGGCATTTCACTGCTGCTTGGTTCAGGGCTTTTCGAAAATTGTCCCAAGACTGCTCTGTATTCTCGAAATCGCCGCTCTTATCAAGATGTAACTTGACCTCCTGCGTGAATAAGTCACGCGTTGTTTCATCTTGCAGCTTTGCAGAACTGATTCTGGGCGTGAAGCATGACTTTTTAGACAAAAGTTTCATAGATACTTCCGCAATGACCAGTTCGTGATCGGTAATTGTTGTTTTCCCTCTTCTGGACCTCACATTCGTCAGACATCCTCTGTATCTCTCTGCAAACAGAATGTGATCCAGCATCTTTTTTCGACAACTCGGATCGGGAGGGTTGAAGGTGTACCGATGCACTTGTCGATGCTGGAACCATGTACCACCTACGAGCAATTTGTGTGAAGTGCAAAATGATAACAACTTTTCAGAGTTTTCATTTTCTTCACCCATTCCAAACGGGCCTCTGCAGCTCATGGTGTCATTCAACTGGTGTCCAGGCTCTGCATTGAGGTCACCGATGACACAAATACGCTCCCTATGTTTGAAACTGGAAACTAGGTCTGAAAGTTGACTCCAAAACAAATCCTTCTCTTGGAGACTAGCTTCATTCGTAGGTGCGTAGCAGACAACAACAGCTAGATTGGCTCTCCTCTGAGCCGCGAACTTGACGTAGCAAATACGTTCACTTAGAGCCACTTGTTCTACGATGCTGTTTATCAATGACTTCTTTACAGCAACGCCCACTCCTCCTTGTCTCGACTTTACACCAGACAACCACGAGTCAGACAGGTAGAGCTTGTGGTCTCCGAGATCAATTTCTTGCTCCTGCAATCTCGTCTCCTGCACTCCCAGAATATCCAACTTGTATCGCGCCAGATCCATTTTCAAAGCCTCTAGAGATCCGGCTTGGGTCAGTGTTCTGACGTTTAAAGTTGCAATTCTGAGTTGGTTCCTCGGGAGATTCTTAGCACCCCTTACCCGGGACTCGGGGCCATGGTTGATTGTACTCATTGCTTTGGTGTTTGAAGGCTGAGATACGACTAGTTGCGCCACAAACTAGAAGACCAGTGCCTCGTTAGCTCGACCATGTGAGCGTAGAGCCGCAGCACATGACCTACCCCCAGGGGACACCACGTGGAGGTGAGGTTGGATTTTGTCCCCCACTACTACTACTACTACTACTACTACTACTACTACTACTACTACTACTACTACTACTACTACTACTACTTTTACTACTACTACTACTACTTTTACTACTACTACTACTACTTTTACTACTACTACTACTACTACTACTACTACTACTACTACTACTACTACTACTACTACTACTACTACTACTACTACTACTACTACTACCACCACTACTACTACTACTACTACTACTACTACTACTACTACTACTACTATTACTAATACTACTACTACTACTACTACTACTACTACTACTACTACTACTACTACTACTACTACTACTACTACTACTACTACTACTACTACTACTACTACTACTACTACTACTACTACTACTACTACTACTACTACTACTACTACTACTACTACTACTACTACTACATCTGTTGCGAAATAAACCATGGGCGTTTTAAATTTCAATGCCCGATCGACATGCAAAAATCATTTAAGCAATAGGATACGAGTTTATCACACTCTATTATTGCTACTATTAGTAAATAAACAGTGACCATAAAAGAGTGGTGATAAACTCGTAATCTAAAGATTGAAACAGTTTGATAGACTTGTAGTCTAAAAAACTTGTGTGGTGTGTTTGGTGTGCGATTTGGGTGGTGTTTGTGCTGTCTTTATGTGGTGTGTGTGTGTGTGTGTGTGTGTGTGTGCGGCGTGTGCGGTGGGTGATGAGTGTGTGGTGTGTGTGTGTGTGTGGTGTGTGTGTGTGTGTGTGTGAGTGTGGTGTGTGTGTGTGTGTGTGGTGTGTGTGTGAGACGCAAGTGTGGTGTGTATGTGTGTGGTGTGTGTGTGTGTGTGTGTGGTGTGTGTGTTGTGTGTGTATCGCGTGCGTTTGCTGTTTGTGTGCGGTGTGTATGTGTGAGTTTGTGTGAATCTGGTATGTGTGCTATGTTTGTATGTGTTTGTGTTTCTGTGTGTGTGCCTGTGTGTATATGTGAGCGCGCGTGTGCGTGTGTGCATGTGTGTGCGTCTATGTGTGTGTGTGTGTGTGTGTGTTTGTGTCCGTGAGTGCGTGTGTGTGGTTCCTTTGTGTAAGTGTGTCTACATGTGTGTTTGTGAGTGTGCGTGTGCGTTCGTGTGTGTGCGTGTGCGTTCGTGTGTGTGCGTGTGCATGCGTGTGCGTACGTGTGTGTGTGTGCGTGTGTGGTGTGGGTGAATTGTTTATGTGTGTGTATGTGTGTGTGGTGTGTCATGCGTGTCTGCGTGTCCAAGTGTGTTAATAATTCTGTTATTGTCTGGTGTATTGACTCACTGTTGCGCAGTTTCGCACTGTCTGGTTTGTCGAACCACTGTCGAACAATTTCTGATTGTTCGCGCTATTTCGCACAATTTCGCACAGTTTCGCACAATTTCCCGGAGTTTCGATTCATACTCCAATTATTGTCTGGACTGTCGAGTCATGGGTGTTTTGTGTCTGGATCGTCTGGTTCATACTTCCACGACCTCAACCCGGGATAGCAATTGTTGAGGTCTGTTGGCTATACAGACTTGTACATCAAATTTAATTTGTGTTTCTCATCGATTTCATCTCGAGGATAGTATTATATAGCGCAACAGTGAAATATCGAACTATAAGTTTTAATTTAAAAGAACGACATAGAAGTTTTGTTTTGATTCGATTGATATCTAAATTGGGACTTTTGAATAATTTTATCCATAGGATTAGATTTTAGGTTCTCTATTGAAATGTAATTTGGAGACAAGCGGGTTGTTGCCAAAAACCAATTTTAATCAGAGCCAGCAATTTGCATTCCAGTATTTCAGGCCATAAGGCTAGAAAACCGACTGAAAACCCATTAATATGGCTTCCTCTGACTCCTCTGGGATACCAATTGATCGTTTTGAACGGCTTTGGGGAGTTTTCGAAGCAACCCCGAAAGCCTTAAAATTAACCCCAAAATCGTAGCACGTTACAAAATTTTTCGAAACTCGAAATCATCACTCGAAATTTTTTTAAAAATAATTTTTGACTTGGGAGTCAAATTGCGACTTGCGAGTCAAGTCTGATAAACTAATACAATTGATTTTGTAATGATTGAGTTCTGATTTTATTAGAAAGACTTGCATTTATAAGTGCCCAGTACTTAATTGTACTTAGAGTTCGGTACGGGCTATTACACGTGTCTGTTGCTTTAGTTTTACTAATTAGATAATGTCTAAACTAATATCCTGATTAATCGAGTGCGTAGCACAGATTATTGTGAAAACCTTCCGGGCTAACAACATTTTCTCTTAACTTTTAAAACTTCCTTGCGAACATCAAATTCAAATAAAAAAGGACAAAATAAATGTTTCGAAAATATCAAAAGTAAACCTTTTGCATTTATTTGATGATTCGGTTTTTTGCATTCATTTCCTGCACTGAGTGTTTGGCATGGAAAGTACACTGGAAATTTTCAACTCACGAAAATGTGCGAAAATTCGGCTACTCAAAGACTGAGAATAAGCAAGTTATGCTTGATGAACGTTCCTTGATTCCAACTTTGTATTAAAACCTTGTTAGAAATTACTAGTAGTTCTTAATATCAACGAAATGAATAAAACCACGTGGAAATTTAGTTTGAAATTCAAAAATGGATAAATTTAGGTTCCCTAAATCAAGCAACCTTTTCGGTTTCAGCTCAAAATCTATGAAAATTAAAAAGCTATTATATCAAAAAAAATCAAAAAAAGATTTTAAAAAAGTTGACACAGCGGGCAGATTGCCGGAATGGCTGCGAAATAGACTTGGGTGCCGTATATTAGTGATAGAAACAGATACAGTTCTAAATTGAAAAGAAATTGACGCCGCTCTGAAACTGATTAAAAAAACACTTAGAGATAAATTTAAAAAGCTTGTTAAAACTCATTCTGCTGAAGCTTCTTTATTAGGGACCTGTACTGCACATAAGAGTTCCTTTGAAGTTATATTAATTTAAATTAAACTCAACTTTTCAAGTGCAGAAGTCATTTTGTTGAATGAGGTCAGTCACGAATAGTCAACATTTAATCAAAATGAATTAACAATTTTTGCTGTAGAGGTCGAGAATTGACGTCACACGCAAAAGAGTAAGAATAAAACATCATTCAAAAAATTTGATTTTTTTCAGCTTTGCTGTTTGAATAAATGTAAAACTGAAAAAAGAGCGTCAGACGAAGAAACAAACGAACACAGCAGGACAAGTCCTAAAGCGCAATCCAGTATATTAAATGACAGAATCATAGCTACTGTACTTGACCAGAATATCAATTGAATAATGCAAGCCAAAAAGTAAAACATCTCATAAATAGAGAAAATAAACATACAAACAGTTTAAACAAACAAATAATAATTGCTAAGAATGTAGAAGACTGTTTTGACACTAAAAACACATTCGAACTGTCTTATTATACCCATTAACTTACGAACAAGCCAAGAAGTTATTTCATTGGCCAAAAAAATTAAAAATAGAGAAATATGACAAATACTTAAAAGATTGAAATATGCAATTTTAAGGAGTTTTATTATTTCGCAAAATATAAATATTAAAAACCCTTCTCCTGGCTCTGCACCCTTTTCAGTGACCCTATATCTAAGACCTGAAAAGTTTCATTGACCCGAAAAAATTGTTAAACATAAAAGAATACGAACAAAAAAAAGATTAAAAAAAACACTTCAAATTTTAATAAAAATGTTGCTGAAATTTGTTATATTAATTTCTTCAGAAACATTATGTTGTTTCCACAGGCTATTCAGTAAACCAAGTTCGAGCCATAAAGTTTCATAGACGTGACAATAGCTTTCAAAAAAAATTTTTAATAAATCAAAATGTATCTAAAAACTGCAAAAAATCGTGATTTTACCAATATGTGAAAAATCATGCTGTTCACCCTGGGAATTGTGCAGTAACATACTATCAGAATCTGAGGTTTCTTTTTAGCTGAGGCAAGAAAAACTGTTCAAAAGAAGAAGTTCGAAACGTTAAAAAAAATTATCGAACTTTGTCAAAAAGTTGGTTTATCAAAGTTTGTCAAATTAGTGATATTAAAAAAATGAAATCAATTCCATTGGCACTCAGTCCTATGCAAACCTCTAATCTGCATCTCAAATGCAGCAGAACGTGTAGAAGGCCTGTAATGAAACTTGATGACCGCTGAGCTTTACCTGTTTATCCCGTTCTGAAAGCTCAAATCATGAAAAATGAGTGAAAACGTCAACAGACCACTAGAGCCTGCCATGGGCCTCTGATAAACCTCAAGGCCCGCTGGGGTGTACCTTTTATCTTGTTTTAAAAAATCGAAGTAATTCAAAAATGTTATATGCATCTTATAAAAAAACAGGTCCTGAATCTCAAAAGGTGATAAACTAAAATCAAGCAAACTAAACAAAAACATTCATTGCTAAAACTCTTGAGCCAAATTTCATCCATTTAAGCTTAAAAAAGTTTATTGGCCAATAAAGAGAGCAAAAAATGAGAAATTTGACAAAAAAGATTGAAAACTTTACTTTTAACATTTACATTAAAAGATTAAAATATTTTATTTAAATTTTTACTTAAAAAGATTGCAAATTGCAAAAGTAATGAATGTTCATTAGTTTTGCAATATAGAAAAACTTCGAAACCACTCTTTTCTTTAAGTTCTGTCCAGTTAAAATTATGATATGAATAAAAATTCAAATTTATGAAATGACTGACAACAGTTGCAGTCTTTAACGGAATGCTGCTAAAATTTTTGATGTTAGATTTTTTTAGAACCTTTTCATTCTATCCAGAGGCTATTCAGTAACCGAGGTTGAAGCCTTAGCAGGCTACAGTGGCTCATGAAGATCGATAAACTAGGAACATGACAAAAAATTTTTGAATTTTTTTCAATTCAGTTTTTATGAGAAATTGCACAAAATTGTGAGATTAAAAAGTTGAATTCATTTTATTGCTCTTAGCAACTCAGCAAAAACAAACTAGCAAACCCTAGGGAAATTACTGGACCATTGAGGTAATAATGTGAATAAAGGACGAAAAAATTGAAAAATAAAATTGCAAATTTATCAACAAAAAACTGCTAATATTTCTGATATTAAAATGTCGAAAATATTTTTAATGAAATTAAACTATTAAAAAAATTTTATCAGACCCTAGAGGAGGTTTTCTGGCCAACGCTGGAAGCACTCATAAAATGAACGCGATTTAAAAAAAACGAAAAAAAATTGCAAGCTTTCTCAAAAAGTTTTCAAAAATTCCTGACACTAAACAGTTGAAAACGTTTCAATTACCATTAAGTACCATGCAGTAAGTTTTTAGCAACCCTCGAAGAATTTTTATTGCCCTTGAGGCAAGAAAACTGGATAACTGACAAATAAATTTTCAAAAAATTGATAAAAATTGCAAAAATAAATTTCATGTTTTGTGATTATGTTTGCATTACCAAAATATATAGCTGATCAATGGGCCATAAAAAGTAATTATATCTTGTTATGGACCTTTGTCAATTTTGACAAAGGTCAATATAGTGTAATCAAACCAGAACTCGAAAGATAATAAAACGTGAAAAATTACACCATTTTGGGCTTGAAAACTACTAAAAAAAGACATTTTAACCTGGAAGTAAGGCATTCCCAGCAGTTTCACACGTCTAAGAGCCTAGTGGACTACTAAAGCTGGCTTCAGGCCTCTAATGAAACTTATTTTCCATTGGATTTTAATTGTTTATCCCGTCTTGAAAGATCAAAGGTATGAAAAATGGCTGAAAACATCTTACAGAAAGCATACGAGGAGATTGTCTGAAAAACAACCCAACAGAAATAAATTGAGAAATTATCATCGTATCAACTATAATTGGCGGCCAAAACTGCAAACAATCCCAAAACTGAAGAAACTAAAACAACCAAATAAACTGAAAAAAAATATATCATTCCTACAACTCTTGAAGCTCTTACCCAAAAATTCAAGACATTCCACTGGAAGTACTCATTAGACCACGCCTTCAAACGGGTTCATTGGCGCCACTGAAAACCAAAGAACACTATAAAAACCAAAAATTGCAATTTTGTTCAAAGTTGGTACATTTTGCAGCAACATTATGTTCAAAGCCATGCTGTTGCCTGCTTCTCAAACCTCTCTAGTAACCCAACCCCAAGACTTTTGAATATTTATTTGGTCTATGAAGATCGATAAACTCAAAAAATGGCAAAGTTTTGAAAAATTCGAAGTTTATCAAAATATGACTAAAAGTATTGATGTTAATTTATTTAAAACCTCTAATTGGCTTCGAAAATTATCCCAAGTTCAAACCGAGGAAAAAGTTCACTGGCCCATAAAGATCGATAAAGGAGGAACGTTATAATTTGCTGAGAATTTGGAAAAAATATCAAATTGTGTCAAAAACTTTTTAAAAATGCGTGGTAATGGAACAGTTGAATAGTTTTCTATTGACCCTACCAACGTTGCGGTAACCTACATCAAATCCTACAGATTTCTTGACCAGTTGGGCTAATTAAACTCAAAAATGACAAACTTTGATAAAAAATTTGAAAAAGCTGCAAGTTTTATAAAAACTGCTAAAAATCGTGCCAATAAAATGTTGAAAACCATTCCACTGCCACTAGAAATCACACGGTAACATAATATCCAACCCGAGAGGAGGTTCCTTGACCCACGGTGCTACAAAAAATCAGAAAATAACGAAAATTTTTCAAATCAAACTTGATAAAAATTGCAAGCTTCATCAAAAAATTGCTGAAATTGGTGATATGAGAAGATTTAAAACCAATCCAATGCAAATTAAAATTTTTCAGTGAGCTATTATCAAAGCTAAGGTAGTTTCCTGACCCTTGCGGCAAAAAAACATAAACAATGACAATTATTTTTTTTAAAAAAAGCAAGTTTTATCGCAAAATTGCTAAAATCTTGATGTTGAAATGTTTTAAACAATCAATTTGAAACTATGCAATAAACTAATACCAAACCTAAAGGAGTTTTTGCGGCACCACGGGCTAAAGTATTTCTAAAAATTACAAAAATTCTCAAAAAAATTTAACAAATGTAAAAATTAGTAATTCGTAAGAATTATTAATGGTAATAAAAAGTATTTATCTCTTGCAAGAAACCTTTACCAACGTTTGCAAAACTCAAAATCAGATTCGTGCCACAAAATTTTGAAAATTGGCAAGCATTAAAAAATTTTGTGCACGAAAACTCATAAAAATGACATTTTAACAATGAATTACGGTCCTATCATCAGCTTGACCGCTCTAAGCACTTGGGGGAATACTGAACGCAGCTAAGGGCTTCTAATGAAACTTGATGCCCGCTGAGTTTTCCCTGTTTGTTAGGATTTTAAAGCTCAATGTCACTGAATAAAGATGTAAAAACATCTTTCAAAAATAGAAAGAACACAAATACATTCCAAATCTTGGCTTGCAAAACAACAGAGCACCAATGCTACCCAGCTCTCAGATTGTAAAAACCCAGAGCACATCAATATAGCTCTGGTCAACTTACAGCTTCGCAACTATAAAGTTATCTTTCTGTTCCAAAATTTTGAAAGGACCCGATAATTTAATACTGTTCGAATTAATGTCTAGATGAAATTTGAATATCTGTTAACGAAATGAAGCGAATAAATTTGGTCTGAAAATGGTTTTGATATCTGAAAACAGTTGAATTATTACCCCAAATTAAACCAGATGTTCTGTTTTAGCTCAAAGAATGTAAGGAAATTGTACAAAAATAAATCAAAAATAATTTTATATAATTTTAAACTTCCAATGCATAACTTTTGTACATTTTACTAGTAGTCTTTTTTTTTCTACGGAAATTGGTTTTCATTGTTTTCCGGCGGTAAAAATTGCAAAAAAACTTCTCTAAGTTTGTTTTTAAGGCTTTGAAGCATATTAACATAAAACATTCTCTTTAGTGAGTACCAAAAATACACTTTGCTTCATTTTCGAAAATAAATTTTCCTAATTTTGCTTTATTTTTTTGAACCAAAACAGGTTGCGGGACAGAAAACTTAGATAAACGGTCAATATTGAAAAGACCCTTTAATTATAAAATAAGATGTAATTGGTTTTGTTGTTTACAGTGCTTTTAGAGCTAATTATTAGAAACTTTAAAAAATCAGTTCAAATAAAGTTTCTAATGGCCCATTTTTGGTATGCATAGCTATTCTTTCATTTGTCTACCGCTACAGAAATTTTGATTTCATTGAAAATTGAGTTGAAATTGTTTCAATTCTTTTGCATTAGCTGAAATTCGTCTACTGAAAAATGAGTTATGACCAAGAGCTATTTTGCATGGGTAGAATACTAAAGTAACCAACAAAACAAAATGTTCAAATAGACGTTTTGTTTCCTAAATTTAAAAAGTAAAAAGTAAAAAGACGACTAAACAAAAAACATAGCAGGACAAGTTCCCGCCAAAAATCAAAAAATCTTTGGGATTCTTTCAGTTTGTTGCCCCGGATATTTATGCATCTCACCGCCAGTTACAGAGCACGTGTCAATCACTATATAAAAAATATAGCACGTGCGGCGGGGGGGCTGAAAGTGATATGCACCTAATAAACTGGCGGGGGGAGGCACAAACGGAAAACATCTGGACACGCATTGGATTGAAAAATTGACTTTGAAAGAGATCAAATAAAATAAAAAATAGCAAAAACTCATTGTCCAAAAGCGGTATGTGAAAAAAAAGCCAATAGCGAGAAAGCGAATTTTTTCAAACACCGTTTTCTCGCTCTACTTCAAAGTTAGATTGAAAAAAAAGCGCCTCCGGCTTTTTGCCCCACTTCTCGTTTCGATGTGACAACAATCATCATTTCAAATTGACTTCTAAAATTATGAAAATGTGTGAACAGATCCTAATAAAAAAGGCAGCGCCAAAATGCATTTCAAATACTTTGAATTTTCAAAACCAAGAGCACCGCAGTATAACTCCGCTCTGCTTACAGGTTTGCAGCTTTAATAGATGTTTTCTAATTTTTTTGTTCTTTACTTTGTGGTTGAAATGTTTACAAATGCAATATGGTTTTCTTTTACATAACGTAGAAGGCGTAGCTTTTACAACTTTTTGCAAAAAAATTCATTTTCAAAACAATTTTAAGAACAGGTGATAGCGGATGCATTCAATGGATAATAGAGATGCTAGTGGTTTAGAAGTTTTCAGTGAAACTTCTCGAGCTACAACAAATATTACGGTGCACGAATCTCCCTAGTTTAAACTTGATATAAAGTTTGCAATTATTTATGAGCGAATTTTCAAACTTCGTAAAAAATGCATTAATTTTATAAAAAGTTGAAAAAAAGATTTTTTTAATGTATTATTGATGTAACTACTTGTACGGTAATTTTTTATCACTTATATCTCTTACACGGTCCATAGTGTACTTTACCCATTTTCAAATTAAATTAAGCAATCTCCAACAAATGTTTCGGAAAATAACCCACAATTGTTTGGTCCTTCCAATCGTTTAAATGTTATTGGAAAAATAACATTTTTTTTGCAAAACTTTGCAAATTTGGCCGTGTGAAGAGATATTATGCAAATATTATAAAAAAGTGGCATTCCCGATCAAAATTTTGCGAATGGTTCAAATCTGGCATTAGTTTTGGAATAGGGCTTCCAGTGGCCTTCTCTTGGCACATCCAGTTACCTTTCTGTTTTCCCATCCTCACTGGGATATAATGTTTGCTGGCAACTGAGTTGAACTTGATTTGCATGCTTTGATAAAAATTAACATTTTGCACTAAATTTGTTAGCCTAAATTGATGTAGTATGCTTAGCGCATCATATATTGATGGTCCCCTACTCGCTACTTGTTGAGCAACTTATAGGAGATTTATGATCACAGTCTGAACAATCTGTACCACAGCCTGAACAATCTTGGGCTAAGTGATGGTTTCACGTGACAGTTCTGATAGTATAAAAAATTGCATCACCGACCATGCGATAATGCATGCGAAAATCTTTGAAAAGTGGGGAATACTAGGAGACCACAGCAATCAGGGTTCTGTAAATCTCATAGATATTGGCGCATTTAATGCTTTTCCGCCTCGATTACGGTAACTATTACGATTACGGTACACTTTTTCTTACCAAATATACCGCAAATCTTACATCTTTTAGCCATTTTTAGCGGTGATACCTCGACCCGGGAAAGAGTTATATTTAGCACCCAAACTTAGATATTAAACCTAATTTGTTTAACAGTTTGTTCATATAGGGTCCGTTCACACAATTATCAACTTTCTGCTGCGAAAACCTCGACAACAAACAGCCCTTAAACGTTGAGATATGGAGAGATATTTTGAATTATTTAAATGATAACATCGAATAAGACAAATCACACTATGGGCAATTTACAAACCAAAGTTGAAAAACAGGCAGAAGGTTGCAAATGTTCTTGACTGCGAAGAAACTTAAACTGAAATCAAATGAGCTTGTTGTGGTTTATTCCGCACTGCGTCAGTTATTGGTCATTTTTGTCAACCTTTTAACATTTGCATTTAGCCAACTGTTTTTTAGAAGTTGAAGTTCGCTCTCATTTTGGTTTTCAACAGCGCTGCGTTTTTTGATGAGATATGAAACTTGAGAACCGCAAAAATTAAAATATATAGTCAGTCCCATAAAGTTTTAACGCTATCGAACGTTTCAAAGGTCAAAGTTTACATTTAAAACATGCAGAGATCAGCATTTCGTTGTTCATTTGCATGTCGAGAGTTTTTCGATCGTTCGATTGCGTTGCAACTTTATGAGACTTACTATAGTTTCTTTAAGATGAAACGCAAGCAAACGTTCGGAAAACTCCAGACATTCAAATGAACAACGAGGCTTTGACGTCTGCATGTATTAAATTTGAAGTTCGACCTGTGAAACAGTCGCTAGCGTTTCAACTTGATGCTACGGTCTATATTGTTGCTGTCTTTTCAAAACTCTGACTTTTTAAAGTTTCTCTTTTATTCTTGTATCTTCAGCCCTTTAATCATTTTGTCAATTTCATCAGCAGTTAAATTGGTCATTTGCTCTTCACAAATACATTTGTACCTGGGCTCTGAAACAAACACGAATAATTCATTTTTCTGTTTCATTTCCATTTAATATCGTTAAAAGGAATCGGGGCTGATTTATTCATTTACCTGTCACCAGAGAGCCAATGATATCAGCCAAGTAGATAAAAAGTGTCATAGTCGTGAATTGCAAAAATATGAATTGGAACCGTTAAGTAGCGTTAATTATGTGTTCAGAGTGCCATTTAGAGCAGTCATTAGCGAGTGTAGGAGGTAACAAAAACAGTAAAAAAACATAAATCAGCACAATTCAAAAAATCAATAATAACATATGAGCAAAAAAGTGTCTAACTAACGTACTATTAGCTGACTTTTTTGATGTATAAAACAAATTAGAAAAACACCATTAGATACTAGTTTTAACTGCTTGTTTTTTATTATTCCGATTTGACTTAAAACGACTCTCTAAATTCAGACATTAATGTCGAAAGAAGTGTTTTCAGATCTTTTCATAAAACAGCCTGAAGAATTCTGAAAACGACTCGAGTTCGTTTTAATCAACAAGAAATTAAAATAATAGCATACAGTGGCAGAACAACTGAGCAGGGAAAACAACAATCATAATTAAAATAAAGGTAAGGATGTTTGTAGAAAAATCAACCCAAAAGTAAATTAACTTAGAATAAATAAACAAATAAATTTCGAAGATTTTAATTTTTGCATATAATAAACGTAGAAAAAAATTCGCTTCAAGTAATCAAATATATAAAACTGTTCAAAATTTTTTGCTCAAAACTGTAAAATTGCCCGCAAGTCATAAGAAGCTCCCAAAATGATGTCAATTTATTTCTAGCTTTGGTGAAAAGCGAAAATTTAGAATTGGAGAAAAATTCTAAAAAATATCTCAAATTTGTTTAGATAAAAACACTTCTTTGATCCAGAAAAATTTCATTCATATAGCAATTGAAAATGCATAGAACCAATATAGTTGAAAATGGGGAGGGGGTAAAGTGAGAGGGTCAAACTCTTTAAAACTACCACACACCATTAACTAATCTCATTAAAAAAAGCTCGGTGAATCCCATACTTAGAGACTACTGAGCCCTATGGTTAAGAGAACCTAATACCCCGGGAGGTACCTCTTCATCCCGTTATTGGGGACAAAAGGGGTCACACCTTTCAAATGGGTCACACGAAAAGTCAGTAAACAAACTGTCGTATTCAAAAGACCACAGAAGATAAAAAAGTTTATAAAGAAAAAACAGAGAAATTTTAAAAATTGTACCGATTGTACTCAAATTTGTCGAAATTAAATGAAAACTGCTTCTTGTGAAAAAAAATTTACTCAACTTATAATTGGCCAAAAATTGCTAAATTATTTTTACAACGGAAAAATTAGTTTAAAAACCATCAATTTTGCGTAATATTACGTAAAACTCCCATGAAAACCAAATCCAATAAAACACAATCTTTAGACACCATACAATTTTCAAAAAACAATGGAAACGTTTTGAAAAAGCCGAACGTCATTTCAAAAATGTTCTGTTTCAGAAGAAAGCAGGATCAGAAAAGAAATTCTTCTTGACTGCTTTTCGAATTTGTCCGCTGAAACAAATTTCCCGAAATCTATTGCCGTCGTTGACCCGCTTGACGCACATTGGGTTCGAAACAGAAAAAAATACGACATAGATTAAAAGAATTTTTCTGAAAGTCATGTTTTATTATTTGGCGCGCAAATTCTGCATGTTCGGTTTGATTTTAAAATTATACTTAAATCACATTTTATATTTGACGCTATTAAGGATTGAACTAATTCCATTAGCAAATACACTATGACTCAATGACGGGGCTTTATATGTTTATCCTGTTTCTTTCAATCTGTGATTTTGCTGTTTTGACTTTGACCGTATTCACTATATTGGGTAAATCAATGCATAAAACAATTCAAAATGCATTCAACTGAAACAGTGAGTGAAGTAGGTCAAAAATCGGGCATGAAAACTTATGAAGACTTATGTAAAATGAAAATTGTGATCAAAAAGTAAAGCGAATTAAAAAAAAAAGGAGAGCGCCTAATTAAAAGCCGTTGAGAGGCTGACGGTGGTCATTGATCATAACATAGCTGGCAGATTGCCGGAAGATAGCCACGATAGACCTTTGTGGCTTTCCATGAAATTGAAACAACTGAAGAAACAAGATAGTCAGATTGATCACCAGTCCTTTACTAAACCACAAAGATTTTTTGTGTTAGATTCGGACTGCCATTTTTATGACACAAGAGTATATATTTTTGAACTTTCCTCAAACGTTAGAAGGAACGTATAGATTTTTAATGGAGCTAAATTTCTTAGCCTTTATTTTTATTGGTTTACAGATAGATGCACATTTTGCTGATTTTTATCGTTTTTCTTTCGTTGACAGATATTTCTGCAGAGTTTGATCAATAATTGTGTCAACAGAATTTTCTTGGAATTAGGACAAATTGTTTGTTTTCACTCAAAAAATGACATCAGTTTTTTTTCACTTAATGAGCAACAATCCTTGAGAGAGAGAGAGAGAGAGTTTGTTCCTCTGAGTACAAATCAAAACTAAAAAATTAAATAAAAGCAGAACGCTTTAAGTTATCATTGGACTACACAAAAAATGCAAAGCACTCAAAGAGGGCAATTAACAAGATCATTGGACATTGCCCTGTCAAGGGATGTATAATTGCAAAACAAAATTTAAAAAAAAAAACAAAATTGCCAAGAATCATAAGTTGAAGGCCAAAATTCTCAACAAAGCTAAAGTAGGAAACCCCGGCCACAGCACGTTAAAGCGTTGTGTGTTGGTTTTCCCCATTATTGAAAAAAACTCAAATGTGAACATGGGATTATGATTAAGAAAAAACATTTTTTGTTAACTGAATACTTGAAGCAATGAATTTATCAATATTTTTTTCACCGAAATGACATACGAGAAACCATAAAGCTGATCAGAAATTGGTGGTAGAATATTGCGTTCCAATAAAAGGTTAAATAGCTTGGCACCCTGTATCTCAGTGAATTCTGTTCATGTTTTCGTTTACATTTTGATACTTTTAAACAACCATTTCATTGACCTTCTTGTTAAATGGGTTGATCGCGACTCACAGGAAAACAAATCATTGAAGTATGTGTCAGTGTGCATTTTATTCACTGATTTAATCACAAATTTTTTTAATTCGCATAATGCAATTCGTGAGAAGTTAAGATTTTATACTTCTCAAACAGATGGGCGACATTTTCTGTGTATTTGAGGAACAAAATTAGTTTAAGAAATTGCTTTGGCAAAAAATCTAGGGGTTCAAGGGTGCTGTAATTTACACATCCAAATACCAAACCGCCTTATTGATTTATTGGTTTTTAATTTGACGAATAGTATTGCAATAAAACATTTTTCAAATATATTACCTTAACTTTGACTCAATTCCGCATTGAATGGACAATTTCTTTTTTATCTTGTCAATGTGCGTAGTGAACTTAAGTTTTTATCTATATGTTTTCCAAGATATTTGCCGCTTTCTGATTCAAGTAATCTAACAGAATTTAATTTACAATCACAAAGCCTATTGGAATTAGAGGCACTGTTAGCTATTTTAATTTTCATTTGACAACTTTTGTTAGCGTTTACTGACCGCCTATTCGCATTGAGCCGTTTCTCTGCATTGACTAAATCGTTTTGTATTGAATGAAAATCAATATTTCTGCTATGAGAATTGTATCGTCTGCAAAGAGAACAATTCTGCAGAATTGGCATACGTCTGGAAGGTCATTTAGGTAAATCGAGAAAAACAGTGGGTCAAGAATTGAGCCTTGCTGAACTCCACAGTTTAATTTTTTTCCAATAGGAGTTACAATTATTGACCAAAACACATTGCTGCCTTTGTGCTAAAAATCTTTAATCCAATTAAGCTAAATGCCTCTTATGTCATATAATTCAAGTTCTATTAACAGGATTTCGTGGCCAATCGTATCGAAGGCTTTTTTAAGTCAGCAAAAAAGGTCACAACTTCCAAATCGCTGTAGAAACCTTTGGTGTCCTAAAAGTTAATTGACAATAATTCTTTTGTTTCTTAAAAATGAACACTTTTACCATACAGTTATAAATTTATAACTATACTGCTTACAAATTTTCAACTAGGATCTCACCTTCCGGAGGGGCTAAAGTCACAAAGTCTGGTTCGCCGTCTGACTTCTGCGTGTCATCCGGAACCAGAATTGAAATAGTAGCAGAAGTTGTGAACCACTTGCAGTAATTACCCATTCCACACCTTTCGTTGCAACAGTATATCCCTTTCAAATAGCCAACTTGTTGAGTTTGTAATGCTGGTTGTATTACCACACACAACAGAACCTGTAAAAACTCCCACGTTTGAATCTTCAAGATATCATGCAAAAAAATTCTATTAATACATTTATTGATCAAACTCAGCAGAAATATCTGTCAACTAGAGAAACACAACAAAAATCAGCAAAAATCAGCAACACTATCAACAGACTCAATCAAATAAGAAATTATACCCCCCATTATGGTCTAGTTACCATGATATGGAGGGGGTTTAATTTATATGACCACCAAAATTTAAAAATTTATATATACAATTTAATGTTGTAAAATTTCTATTATTGAGGTTCTTTATTTTTTGTGTGGAATATGAAACAGTTCTCAAAACAGCCCACAAACTGACCCTAGTTTAGCAAAAGTAGTTGTCGAAAAAAGAGTTTTACTTCTTAAAAATTTGGGGCCTCTTTTTTTTCTTTCACTCAGTTTTAAACCAAAAATATCTCATTACCAGAAGATCCAGCAGTCCTCCAGCGAACATGATTTTGGCTCGATTGTCTGAAACCTGTAACAGATAACACAAAGTGTACTGCTCGATTTATACTTTACGGGTCTATTCCGTTTTGAACTCATTCCTCCCTCCCCCTTCCTTCCCCCCCCCCCATACAGAACCCATAATTCAAAATTGGAAAATAATAATCAGCGCTGAGTGACAGACTGTTTCCAGATGTTTCCTAATTTATTCATATATATATCTTCTAGTTTAGCTATATCATACAAATGATAAAACAATAAAAATAACTTTCCATTCTCTTAATGACGGGTTTGGCGAACTTCGAACCGAGCAAATGAAAATATTGTTTTTGTTTACCAAAATCTTATTCTAAACACAACTAATTTTAACTAATTTTTATTATACACTAATTTTATAATGTCAAAAAAATCTAACCTCAAATTGAACAAAATCTCAGCTGAAAATGAAGAATGTTTTATTTTTACACAAATGAACTCAAATTCCTTCACGCTTTCTTCATCTGTTCACGTAATGAATTTAAAGATGATTTCGTGGATGATTTCAGCAGATTTGAAGCAAGAATTTTTAGAACACTACGATTCTAACTTGATTTACACAGGAATAAATATTTAAAAACTAAATGCACCACTGAAAAATCATCAAAATATTTCCTTTTTTTACCAATTCAAGGCAAAAGCAACTTTAAGGGAGGAAAAATTTTGTTCTTTGATCTCTCTGGCATCTACTCCCGGTTAGAGTAATGATCTGAATTTTTTTATTGTGCTGAAGTGCACAAAAGAACTTCCACATATTTTAGCGCACAAACGTTTAATGATAATGCGCTGAAATTTGTCGACGAGTTATGACTTATGAAATAAGTCTAGACTTATGAAATTATCCAAATTGTCTAGTGGGTGGGACGGGGGGTCAAGTTTGACCAAAATTACACAATCGAACTTCTTAGTTAAGATCCCGCAAGTCTTTTCATGGGTCAAACTATAGTCTTTTCATAGAAATTTATAGTCGAGCAAGGTTGGTCTTCTCATGGGTCAATCAAAAGTCTTTTAAATAGCCTGCTTTTTTGCAAATTTGGAGAGAAAATACCATTTTTTCGTTTGCTGCAGCACACTGAAGCAGCAACAGAGCAAAATTAAACAGCATTGCACCACTGAAGTTCAAATTAAAACACAGTTGGAAAGCCACTAACGATCTTAAAAACTTATGCAATTTTTAAGATGAAGCAGCCGGATCAAATTTATTGTCATAATAGTTATCATAGTTATCGGAAATCAATAGCAGGCAATCAAAATGCCCGTAATATTTTCGAGGAAAATTTGCACGTTCATGAAAAAATTTTTACTCGACTCATAATTTTGTGAGGTTCATTAAAATAAATGATCAAAATCATTAAAATGAGTAATTCAGTGCAATTCACCTGCTCCTACAATAATTTCCTACTGTTTTGGCTAATTGCGTGGAAATTCAAAATACAATTTGCTTCGTATTTCATCGCATTGTTTATTTATAAATCATACAATATTAGACTTTACATGTTTTCGATTAATTCCAATTGATATTTCAAAAATTTCAAATAACGTTGATTTATTTTTGACCTGAAGAAGCTTCTGACTATTAACGCCACCATTTGAATTGTATTTTTAGTTTTATAGGCGAATACAACATGATTAGTGGAACGCTACTTTTTCTTTCAAATATTCACAGTCTCGTGAAAAAAAAACTTAAAAAAACTTTTAAAAATTATTTAAAAACTTTTTTTTTCCTCTTCCTTATCCCGGAGAACAATGAGCAATTGAGTACTCCTGACTCATTAAAACTCCTGTTCCGAGAATTGATCCGTTAAAAATTTTTGCCAACAATTTTTTTTTAATTTTTTAAAAATTCTGAGAGAATTAAATAATCGAATTATCTACATAATGAATTTCGACTTGCAGTTATTTTATTGAAAAATTATCTCTATAATTTTCCGTTAGACTTGATTTTAAATGACTTCTGCACCTGAGTTTGTTCTTTTTGTTAGTAATATAAATCTTCAGAGAGCAAATAAAAAATTATGGTCATATGATTGTCGTATCTGATAAAGAAATCAATTACGCGGTCTAATCGGCTCTCCTATGATTTGTGCCTATAGTCAACTGTCTAAAAATGGATTGAAAAAAAAACTTAGTGAGGAAAGTTGAGTTTAAGTTATCATTGTGCTTTTCTAAGGATTGATGCTGCTGCATGATTGGTTTAAAATAAACTCATTATTATGATCAAACTTTGCATTACTTTTGCCGATACATTGCTTTCGAGTTACAAAGCACATTTTTAACGCCAGGCAGTCACGGAGCTTTATAGACAGGCAAATATTCTTGAATCTTATCAGAAAAAAGTAATGCAAATCAACAGTTTTTCTCCTAACTAATCTCCGATGTATACATAAAATAAGTAAAAAAAATCTAATCAGAGGCTAAATGAGAACAAAAAATCAATTTTGGGAAAATGTACAAAGCATATTAGTTTCATAAACTTAAAATTCGATGTAAAATTTGATAACCGACTGCACGATTGCAGCAAAAATTTAATTAAGTTCTGAAAATTTTCGTGAGTTGATAAATCAAAGCAACCAGATTTGATCGTTTCCAGCATTGAATTTGGCTTCAAAATGACGTCAAATTTGGCATTTTGTCTATTCATTACCATCTAATTTGTGGCCCGCAGGGCCCTAATAATCTAAGATTTGCAGATCATCGGAAATTATTCATAAACTTTAACTTTTCAGGCACGATAACTATTAAGAATATATATTTATGATGTGATGGACGGAGCTGCATTCATTTTTAAATTTGAAAATTAGGTGGCTGTTTCAGTTTTAGAGAGTTTTATTTTGCTTTCAAATAATGCGAAATGACAGTGGTTGTGCCAATGTATAACACGCAAAGGTGTATTAATTTTTTTGAATATTAGCAGTCATATCAACATTGGTTGATGGCTTTCGTTCAACCCCAATTTAGTGGGAGTGTCAATATTTGATCTGAGCCAGCATATTTAAAGTGTCCGGTGAATTGATCTGATTTGTAGAGAAAAAAATGCAAGCCCTGAAAAGATGAGTGATAGGTGAACATGAAATGATAGGTGAAATTAATTGATTCTTAACTTTTCAAAAATCAACACGATCCGAAAAAAATAGGAGTTACTTAGACGACTAGTTTTGTACCCCTATTTTTCACGATCTGAAGTTTTATAAACATGGCTTCAAAATCAATTATTACATTTTAATAATTAGCTTTAAAACTTTTCACTACAGGACTAAACGAGTCAGTAAAACATTTAAGATTAACTTTAAGTCAAGATAATTGTAAATTGCCGAAGTAATTGGTATGAAAAAGTACTTAAATTCAGTAGACTGACTAGTTTCAATGATCATTCATTAGATAAAAGTGAACAGAGTATTATCAGTCTGTCATTAATTGACAATTCACAGAATAGATTTCTGTCTGCAGCAACCTTTTTCTTTGAGGCCTTCCGATATGGAATGGACTGAAGAGAGAATTCAACTGCGAATGAGAATTTTGGTACTTTTAATCGAACAGTGATGCTTTTCTCGGTTTTTGTTCTATTTCGTTCGGTTATGAAATTTATAATAAGATTGAAGATTAATTTATCAAAGATTTAAAAAAATTTCTTGATATTATCAGAATGCGTAGCAATTTGCGGTTTTCAGTTTGCTGTCCGTTATATTTTGAAGGATCTCAGGTTCTCTAACTCGGTAAACTACTGTTCCGTTGTTTTCAATCGAAGCAAGATCTGTTTTGAGATCCAAAAATAAGATTGAAAAATTATTTTTTGTTAGAAGGCTTGTTTTTTGTAGCTTCTCTTTTTTGTACCTTCTGTTTTTTGTAGCGTATCCTGTGTTGACGGTAAACACAATTCACACTTAACATCTCTTAAACAAATTTTCCATTTAAAAATTACTGGTTTTCTGTCTGTTTGAATCGGATGGATAAAATATATATTACTTAGCTTGTAGCAGAATGACTTTGCAGTATGTTAAATAGAACGAATTGATTAGAACAACACAAACATGTGATTGCCAATTTATATACATCCCGGAGGTTGGTGGAAGAGTAAACCATCGCTGAATCAGTCTAAAGACAATCTGTTTGTTAGCATGACCGGTATTCTGTCCATGTCACAATTTACACTGGTCAGTCTTAATTTTTGAGTAAAATTTTTTGCATGAAAATTTATATGTTTAGCTTAAATCTCGCCAACAAGGTTTGATTTTTATGCGATTTGAACTTAAACATGGTTTCCTGTAACATTTAGTTTGTGGCAAGTCGTAACCACTTAGCTAAATGCGTTATATGGTAATTGCCTACAAATTAACTTATTTTGTTAATAGTGTGCATATTACTATAGTAATTACCAGCTTTAAGCTAAAAGAGTATGATATTAGTCCGTTCAGATTTAACTTTGGGTTTGAGAAATTTTCAGGTTATACAGGATAAATTTAGCCTGGGCGAACTCTATGGCTTCAATATAATAATAATGAAGAAAAACATAAATAATTCTGGAGTTGCAATGTTTCAGTACTGAATTAAGTTCTTACTCTTGAAATGTTCAGATTTTTATTTTCTGTGAATTATTGTTTCCTAATGGTCGAAATACTTTTTGATAGCGAGCATGTTACTTGTTTAAAAAGTTTTCTCTTTTTTGACGATTTAAATTACACAGCTAATTCTTCACTCCAGTTGGACCGAAAAATATGAAAAATTTGTTTTTCTGCTTTTTCAATTTCTTTTCTTTGTTCCAAATTGGCTTTTTCTATGCATACAATGTTAACGCCTCATAAAAAACATATACACGTAATACTATGCAAAGAGGTGAACTAATCAAATTGCAAAGTAAATAATCAAAATAAATATTTTTGAAGATATGCATTATCAAAAGACTGATAACTGTAGCAGCAGAAAATTTGCCTCCAGACAATTTTTTACAGTTGTTTGTCTTTAGTTATTTTTTTGTAAGCAAATGATCAAATATTCTAACATGCATCTCATATAACTGACTAACTGTATCTAAAACTGTCTCAACTGATTAAAAGTTACAAAATTAAGTTCACCACATTAAGTTCATCAGAGTCAACCATTCGTAATATAATCAAAATGATACTGTCTCGTCTATTGCAAGAAAACTGTTCATATGTTTATATCACGTGCTTGAAGGCTAAAAACCACAACACGTAAAAACTAAACTCATTTTTGCAGAAGTGTTCAAAAAATACAAACTTTCAAACTTTCTCTGACTAAAGCATTTAATTTCCATTCTCAAACTGAAGTTTTGACTATCAACGAGCAACGCTTTGCTGGTACTCTTTTTTTCTTTTTCTCATTTTTTCCCCCAATTTCGGGACAATACCTGAAAAATTCTGAAACAATTATGCTTTTGGCGTTTGACAACTTCGGAGTATTAGCGAGAACTTTAAGCATTTGAAATAGAAATATACTTATGTGAGTAAAGTTTAGCTCTTTCTACGCCCGACAAAAATAATGAATATTTTCTGCAACCTGTGTTGTTTCAATTTCCATAGCTTAAAGCTTATGGCTTTTAACATAGAAAAACTTTTGGTTTCCACGTCAAAATATTTTTGATTATTTTAAAATTTGAAGACTTCGGAGGACTTGACAGTTTTGAAGAAATTTTTTGAAGTTTTGAAAAATATTTTGATTTGAAAAAAAAAAACATTGCAATTTATCCTTTCTGCAATTTTCTTTTGATGTTTTAGACGTGAAGATATTCAAACCAACACAAAAATGCTTCGAAATGTTGTCTTAATGGTCCTTTTGATCGCATTCGTTCAGGCTAATGTGATGTGGGAACGAAATCAGTTCGAACAGAATCCAGAAAGACGTCAGAACTATTACCCCGAACCCAGGTTTACTATGCCCGTACCTAACCTCAAGAGAGAATCAGTACTGAATCAGAACAAATTCAGAGAAGTTTAAGTTTTCAGTACATAACTCTCATACACTTTCAATACTGATTCAGAGGTGGTTCAGGACACATTTTGCGCTGAACTTCTAATTCAGAGCCAATTCAGAAATTCATTCAGAGTTTTCTTTGAATCATAGAGAAAATCCGAGAACGTTGGCTCTGAATTTTGCTCTGAGTCAGCGAATTCCAGAATCGTTGTCAAGATCGTTCTGGAATTTTTCTGACTATACTGAAAAGAAAAATTTGTCTGAAAATGTTCTGATTAGTGATGTTACCCACTGAATGTTTACAGCCTAGAAAGCGAGTGCTTGTACAACCAAAAAGATAACTTCGTGACGTGATAGGGAGATATTTTGCACAGATATCAGGTTGTCACTTGAAAAGTTTTAGAAAATTTTAATGTTTTTTTAAAATAATCACAGGAAAACCCTACAATTAAGTGCACAAAAATAATGTAAAATCTATTTGATTTTTTCTGTAGATATGCATTATTTCATTATTTGCCCTTTATCACATGAAATCCTGGTGATAACCATTTCTGTTCAAGTTGATTCTAACCCTGATGGGTATCTTAGAATATCTTGCAAGATGACCGTCGAATATGCGAAAATTTTGCAAGGAAGCGTCATTTTTGCAAGAATCTTGCAAGATAAGCATTGGAGTGCGACTGGGTAACTAGCAGCTTTTTTCAGAGCTGGCATGAGATTGTTCAAACGAGGCCCTGGAGACCATTGCTACTCCAACAGCCATTGTGGCCCAGGAGGAAAATGCGGACCCAGCAACCGATGTGAGATCTAATTTATTCAACTGGAAACCAATCCTGATCTGCCGACGAGAAAGATGATTGAAACGAAAACAAAGAATTGTAAATTAGCGAACTACGAACGAAAAACTGGCTTTATATTGGGTTAAATTGTTGGGTCTTTCCCATTGAACCCCCCCCCCCCCCAGCTTAGTGTTCAGATAACCTATAGGCCCCCCAATCATGATAATTGTGCCATAATAGGGGGAAGGTATAACTTCATGGGGGGGGGGCTATAATGGTGGGAATGACTCAAATGGTCTATATCCCCTTGGCACGCTCCATCTATTTACATAAAAAATGTACTTTGTAATGACACATGCTCTGTGGGGAGAGTGTGTGTGTGTGTGTGTGTGTGGGGGGGGGGGGGGGGGGGTCGGAGGGGGGGGGCGGGGTGAAAGGTGGAAAGGTCGAAAACGAGATGTCCCCAAAACAGCCCTAACAAAGTGCACTTCTTAACAAGCAGAAGAAATTTTACCTGATATTTTACAATTTGGGATAATGTAATGTAAATTGGGGGGGGGGGGGGGATTGACTACAAGAAAAGCTTCAAAATTGGTGTGATCAAGTGCATCAATATTTCTATTACAACAGAATCAAGTCTTATTTTCATAAACTTTGAGTGCAAATGGTTTCTCTTACAAACCTAAAACGCCCCCCCCCCCCTCCCCCCTCTCCCCCCCCCCCTCCACCATTATTATCTGATTACGTATAATTTGTCAATTGCTATTATTACGCCTTTTATAAAAGCAAGTTAAATGCAAGACAATTTATCTTAAAAATAATTCATGAAATTCCTTTTCTATATATGTATACAAAACAATGAAAGAAAAAAACTCTGTATCAATTGTGTGAAATTACAAATAGCGCTGTGAGTTAAATTTTTTCACATTGATGCAACTTTTTGAACAAATCCACTGGCGAATCAGAATGCTAGGACTATTTCTTGTTAAAAAGAAAAACTCAAAACGTTTTATCACGCGTATTTGCAAGGTATGATTTTAGCAAACACGATAAAGCTCTTGAAGTGCAGACTTATATCCAGACAATTTTTTTGTCAATCAAATTTGTTTTCCGAATAAATGACGTAAGCAATGTCGTCAGGTTACGTGTTATCAGTTTGAAAAAATAAAAGTTCATCTTTATCACTTACTTGAATTTTAGATTCAAAAGTTATTTTTTCAATGAAGGCTACACAGGTTTGGTAATAAAGGTCACATGATAGAGAGGTGTTTAATAAAATCAGTTATGAAATAAAAATTATAAAAAAATTCAGAGTTTACGAATTTTTTAGCGCCTTTGCAAATAAAAACCAACCGGAGGGTTGCCACACTCCCACCTATAGATCGAAAACCCGCTTATGTGGGTTACGTTGGGCCAAAGTAAAGACCCGATTGTGTGTGTATAAACAAAACTAAATTTCTCATCAGCTTAATGAATCGTTTTGCGAGATTTACGTCTGAGTTACTTCATACAAATAACCATGAGTTTTATAACCAAAAACTTTACCAATTTAAGATTCAGGAACGCCCAGAAAGAAGTAGTGACTGGGGAAGCGTGATGCTTGTAATCTGTGTGTCATCTGTCTCACATTGTTAGGAAGTATAGCACTCACCTTTTCGTGTGTTTCACTCCAAATCTCAAACTGATCCGATGTCTCTCAAGAAATGCTTCCTTGAACGTGAATAAATTAAGTTGTTCTCTTGCCTCAGTGTTCTTAACGCTCTAGAGAATAAAAGAGTTGATGACACAGTTTTACAGTTTTTGGTTTATTTATACTGAAACGTTGAAGTGATCTGTTGATTTATGGGTTTTCGCAAGCGGGATAAAAAGCGTTTTTAACTAAGTAGAAAATTAGCTTCTAAAAATGTACTAAGCAGAAAAGGATTGCGACTGTCAACGGCAAATTTGTCTTGTTTTTGAATATAGTTAAATAACTTAAACAATTGCTGGGTCCATAAACTCTTAGGTTATGGACTTTCACAAGCGGAATAAAAAGCGTTTTTAACTTTAACAGCATTATACTAATATAAAAAAGAAAATTAATTTCTCAAAATGAGAGAATAACCAGAACGATATTCTGTAGTAGAATTAAGAGTCTGATTATTAAACCAAGATGTTGATTAGAATTTGGGGATGAAAATTAGCCTAAAAGTTCTCTCTCTCTCTCTCTCCCTCTATATATATATATATATATATATATATATATATATATATATATATATATATATACCAATTATCAGTGCGGAAAACTCAGGATAAAAAACTAATCTTAGCACTATGATTGACAGTTGAGGTCGCAAGAAATACCCAATATGGTTTGCTTCTGCAAATTTCCTAGAAGTCAATCGCAGGGAGGTACCACAGATGGTACGCATTTACACTTTTCTAAGAAATCGTTCACATTTCCGTTGGACTCATAATCATTCAATACATGTTGGAAAGATTTTACACCCAATGATCTGGCTCTAATAATAGTTATCTAGAGTCATCAATTTGATCCTGTTACTGATTCTAAGCACATTTTCTTGACGATTCAGTTTCATAAAATTTGTGGTTAAAATCAATTTGCTCCTGTCTTTGTAATCTGGTAAGCTTAACTTTCTTCTATTAACTCTCACTGCGTTCAAGACTATAATTTGATCGATATTCTAACACCCCCCGTGAGCTGACTGCAGAGAATCTGTTCTCATCAAAACAGCTCTCAGTTTTTCCACCTTCAAAACGTGTAAGAATTTTGTGAAGATGTTGGCTGCTATTTTCTCAGTAGAAACGTAATGAATAATAATAGTCCCATTTTCCGTTTTGTCCCGAAATAAGTGAATTTTGTCTCAATGTGTTTGCTCCTCTTTTGCATGATTGGTTCTGTCACACTTTGATGCAACTCTTCTGGTTGTCCTCTCCAATTGCTATTAGATGTTTCTTTTGCCTGCCGAAAAATCTCGAAAAGTTGTTGCAGACACAAAGCTTCTTGAATTGCTGCTGCCATGTCCTGATATTCTGCTTCTGATGAAAAATGAGCAACTTTGGCTTGCTTCTTGACACCACAGCTGAGTGCTGCGCCACGTCCGTTGAGCTTGAAGTAAAAGCCCGTCGTTGATTTTCCGTCGGTCACATCACAAGACCAGTCTGCATCATTTTCCCTCACTAAAATATAACTAACCTCTTTTGTGCAAGTAATTCTTAAGACTTTTGAACCTTAAAGATATCACAGAGGTCGTTTTCCGCATAGCGTTGATTGGTAGTTGCATTAATGTGTCTGGACAGAATGTTGGCTGTAAACATAATGTCTGGCCTTGTCTGTTTGGCCTGATACAGAAATGATCCAACCAGGCTTCTGTAGTTCCTTTGTTCCACTTCTTCGTCTCCTTTCTGTGCTGTCTGAAGTTTCAATTTCAAATCAGCTGGAGTTCTTGAGGATTTGCACTGATCAGTTTGAAACCGCTCAAGAATTGTTTCTATGTAGCCTTCTTTCTGGATCAACTTTGAATTTGCGGTCTTCTTGTCTGATTCTTAGACCAAGAAACCAGTGTCACCTCCCTCTGTCTTCCATGAATTGTTGCCTCGAGTGCTTTTTGGACATTGGAGATCATTGTTCTGCTTGGCGATGCTACTATGATGTCGTCAACGCAGACCAAGATGATTTTGTCACCCTTTCTTGCTTCTGATGAACCCGTATCTCAGAAGGAAGTTTACCAGTGCCCTATACCAGTTGTTAGTTGCCTGTTTCAAACAAAAAATTGATTTTTTTCAGTCGACATATTAACTTCCCTCCATCTAATCCTTGTTTTGCAAACTCTTGTGGCTGTTCAAGATACACTTCTTCCCCTATTGGCGAGTCCAGGAAAACCCTTTTGACATCACATTGGTGTGTCACATGGCCCTGCTTCACTGAAAGTTGAAGTAGAAACCGGAATTTTTCTGGCTGCCTTGAACTTGTTCTTCATTGCCCGGTGCCACTGGTCCCCATCATCACCTTGCTTGGCATCGTAATTTGTTCTGGATTCCACATAGTGACCCTCAGTCACAGCAAGATGGGTCCTGACTTCTCTAAAACATTCCGGAAATTTTCTTGATAATTTTCTGTGTTTGCGCTCTTCCCTGTCTGCTTGTTCCAATGCCTCTTCAAAGATTCCAACTGTCTGTGACTATGAGAAGTCTTCTGTGTCACTGTCTCCCAAAAACTCCAGTCACTGAGACTCCCTCTTATTGCAGTAGATTCTTTATCTAGTGCTGCTACCTCAACATCCGAGGCATCTCGTTCTAGTGTCGTTTCTTGAGTGTTGACGCTCTCTGCGTCACGGAACTCCTCATTTTTGCAGTAGATGTGCGTGCTCCTATTTATTGCCATCGTGTTGATGATCATCATCTGGGCGGCATATCCCCAGTTGCCGTGACCCCTCATCTATTTGTTCGGGTGTCTTTGTTGTCAGGGATTGAGCCCACTTCAGACTCCTTGATTATCAAATCTCGAACTGCTATCACATTGCGTGTGTTGGGTACGTACATCAGGTGTCTGTTGTCTCATTCAGTTTAACCCACAAACTATCTTTCTAGTGCCTTGGGTTCAAGTATGCTGATGTCTCTGTCCCTCTTCCTCGTGAAAACTTCACAATCAAAAAAAGATAAATTTCTAATTGAAAGTATATGTTTAATAATTCTCATCAGCTCTGCTGGGAGTTGTTCTTCTCCTCGTCTCCCAGCCCAATTCCTGATCCTTGTTGCATAGAGAATCGCTGCTCCCCACATTTTAGAAGACTGAAGTCAATGATCAAGCATTTTACTATCTCCAGCATTGTCCTATTGCACCTCGCAGCTAACCCATTTTTTTGTGGCGTCTCTGTTATAGTCTTCTTCTGTAGAGTGCCTGCACTTAAACTGCACATCTTGAACTGCTCTGAGATAAACCCGTTCGCATTGTTTTTGTCTCAACTTCATGGGCGTCCCCGCACTGAGAACAAACTTCTTCAGGCTAGTCAGTGCTTCACTCTTTGCCTCGAGCTAGTCCCACAAGCACAAATTGATGTACTGATCTGCAAACACAATGAAGAACCGGAACTCGGACAGTGACTCTAGTCTGAAATCTACCATCACGTCTGTGAACACTCTCTTCAGTTTTTCTTCTGCTTGGGACGCTGCCACTCCAAATACTGGAGTCTTTGCGATCTTGACCAATGAGTACGCATTCCATAAATCATCGTGTTCCCTTGTTGTCTCTGGTGCATTCTTGACCACACACGGGTTTGATTCAAATAGCCTAATTGTCTGTACAACTTCCCTGCACTGTCATGTTTACGCTTTTTGAGCTTATTATGAATTCTAGAATGCTGCTTTGTAAGTAAAACAAATTATTTTTATGTGCTAGTTTCACCCGAGTTCCGTTCTTGAGTTTATGCAGCTGTTGTTTTCTCGAAAGTGAAACTATGTCACCATTTCGTGGCATATTGAGACTGATAAAAAGTTCGAAGAATAGTCCGGCACACACAAAACTTTTTTTTGGGTTCGCATTGGAATTCTCCTTTGATTGATGGTATACTGATCCTCACACAGCCTCTCCTGACCACTCTGGAAGCCACTCCGTTGGGATTTCTGACCACTGATTGAATAGTCACAAAGTCCAGGAACGCATCAATATTTGTCACTCTGTGATCTTTACAACCATTGTCCACTAACATGATTGTTGTCTTTTATGGGGTAAGACCTGCCCAGTATTCCTCGTCTGGTTAATCCATTGTTGGTCCCATTGCCAATGACTCATTTTTGCCTCCATCTCTTTGTCTCTGGCATGCCCTGTCTAGGTGACCCTTCACTCACTTTTGTTGCATTATGCTGCCTCCTTTCTACTGCAGTCCTCGGCAAATTATCCAGTGATCCCAAACACAAGCAGTTCCCACTCTTCGGTCCCTTGTTGAAGTCACGCTTCACTGCCAGTTCCACTGAACTACTTTCATCCCATGCCCATGTGTCTCTGTGATGTGCTCTCATGGTTATTCTGCAGCCCATTCCTCAACTATGTGACATTCGTTGCCGGGTTGAGGCTTTGCTGTATAGTAAACCTTTCATACACCATTAGCAGAACTTTGAGGACCAAGGCGTTGAAGACGGCCTCCTGGTCTGCTTTCCCTGCTTCTTGTAGCCCTGTGAGCGATTCCTGTCATCTGATGAAAAATCTAACTAAATCTTCACAATCCTCGAGCGGCAGTCAAGCAGTCTGTGCCACCAAAATCGCCACTGTCGGCGTCTGCACGCTCTGAAATCTCTCTTGCAAAAGCTTTCCAGCCTTTGCTTCATCTCCAATGTCGTCATTTCACACCACAGTCATATCTCATTAGCATGAAGGTTGTTGCATCTAGAGTCAGTGCCAGATGGCACCACACATTGAACAGTTCTACTTGATGTCTGCAACTTCCTTCTCATATGCATCGTTCAGCAGCTTGTGATTCTTCTTCTCATCAATGCTTGCCCCATTGTCCAGTGGTGCAGGCTCATTGGATTGATCTTTTTCCCGATTAATGATTTGTGGAGTCTCTTTGTCTGCATCAATGCCACATTTCGCGCTCCAGATTGGAAAGTCCTGAGTATTTCCTCTCTAGGTTCACTGATTGTTGATCCCATCGTTGTATGAGCAGCAAAACAATTGTGAAAAGAAAAGGTACTAAGCAGAAAAAGATTACCACTGTCAACAGCAAATTACCACTGTCAACAGCAAAAATAACTTAAAAATTTTGCTGGGTCCATAAACTGTTAAGTTACGGAATTTTACAAGCGGAATAAAATGTGTTTTTAACTTTAACAGTATTATACTCGTTTAAAAAAGAAAATTAAATTTCTCAAAATGAGATAATAACCAGAATGATTTTCTGTAGTAGAATTTAGAGTCTGATTATTAGATCAAGATGTTGATTTGAATTTGGGGATGAAAATTAGCTTGCTTAAAAGTTTCTATATATATATATATATATATATATATATATATATATGTATATGTATATATATATATATATATATATATATATATATACATATATATATATATATATATATATATATATATACATATATA
The DNA here is from genome assembly GCF_964194025.1 of Convolutriloba macropyga. Taxonomy (NCBI): domain Eukaryota; kingdom Metazoa; phylum Xenacoelomorpha; order Acoela; family Convolutidae; genus Convolutriloba; species Convolutriloba macropyga. Next base: position 46,182,608 of record NC_134482.1, read on the forward strand.
AATATATATATATATATATATATATATATATATATATATATACACCCATTATCAGCGCGGAAAACTCAAGATAAAAAACTAATTTTAGCACTATGATGGACAGTTGAGGTCGCAAGGGATGCCCAATATGTCTTGCTTCTGCAACTATCCTAGAAATCGGTCGCAGAGGGTACCAAAGATGGTACGCATTTACACTTTTTCAAGATTATATTCACAATTCTGGTCGACTCATAATCATTCAAAACGTGCTAGGAAGATTTTACATAAAATGATCTCACTCTTATAATAGTTATCTAGACACACGAATTTGAACCGAATATTGATTCTAAGCACCATTTCTTTACGGTTCATTTTTATAAACTTTGTGATTAAAATCAATTTGCTCCTGTCTTGGTAATCTGGTAAGTTCTAACATGGTTCTCCTGTTTGTGTAATCTGGTTTATTCGAACATGGTCCGAGGAAAAGTTATAAATTTTTCAGTTGTCTGACGGGATACTGTTTGTCACTTTTAATTCGTATAACATTAGTATTCAAGTTTTATTATTGTAGCAACTCCAAATTTTCACTCAATATCAAATGGAATAGCACCCAAAAACCATTGTCTGTACCGATTTGCTCTATAACCTCGTTTATTATTCGATTCTCTTTGATATTTCGCATGAACGTCGGCTAAATCAGAAACTCTAAAACTACTGCAGCATTTAGCCGTTATATACCGAAATTCTCCGTTAGATTTAGATTTTGAGTTGCATCAGAATTTGATTACCGCTTATTTTTTTGCTTTTTAGTGACAATAATTTTCAATCATTCGTTGAAGAAACGTAAGGTGGAAATGAGAAAAATAAAGATTTTGCTTCTTTTTGATAGGTGACTTGTTATTGTAAAAGAATTAAAAATTAGTTGAAATTTAAAACATCTCAAAAAAGCGTTTCATTTTTTTTTCATTATTTGCTATCTGACTTTAAGGGGTTGCCCTTAAAGTTCTGGGGTTGAAAATACTCTCGGGGTCTTGAATGAACAAAATGCATTACAGAATTCCTCATGTCACCATCTATTCACAGCCGTGAAATGAATTGCAATTTTTTATAATTGGATGTTGAAAAGAGAAGTTAGATTATGGTTGCGTCCCACCTTAGTAGAGGAGGAAACATATGCTCAACTGGTTTTTTGTTTTGTTGATAATGACCGACTGCTATAATTATTGTAGAGAGTTGTTATTAGTATCATTAGCAAGCTCGTCCAGCGTAAAAAACAAAGCAAAATCGTATGCATTGAGTTTTAGTCAAATGATCTCTTAGTTTTTGTCCATAGAGTTATTGAGGTTTAAACTAATTTGAGTATCTGCATGATTTCCTTTGTTTTGTTATTAGTTTTTGTATCTTCGCTCAAATTCGTTTCAATATTGATAAAAGCATGATACAATTGTTAACAATCAATAAATCATTTTTTTTTACTTTCATATCAGAGGACTTGTTGTTGACCTGTTGGAACAATTTTGTTGATTAAAACTCACAAAATTTAGTACTTTTCATCAAAAAAATGGCAACAAAGAAGATTCTTCAACCGAGTTTGTTTAAATTTGCCACAAGTACCAAACAAAAAAAAACTTCGCGTGTAGCCTTGTCAACCTCTAAACTGTTATGTCTTCGCACCGGAGCTTAGAATTAAAGTTACACCCCTATTTTGCTAGTTTATCTTCATATATATCCAAAATGCATCATTTATTTTTCATACATTGACTTTTTGTCAATTTTTATGTTCAGCGCACACTTCGAACGTTTTTTTTTAGTAGAAATAGTGAGATTATGTTAGTCCAACTGTGGTTTTCTACAATCCATATTTTATTTGGAATTTATTTAGGCGTTGTCATTTGTTTAAACAAATTTCGTTGCATACTTTTGATTTTTAAAGTTCACGTTAATTACAGAACATCAAGGCTCCATTTTTTACCAAGCATTGTTTGCGTGGAACTGAGGTCTAATGAATACATATTATTACAGTTTCAGTGAAAAAGTCATTGTTTATATTTCAAAAATATGTGTGTGTCTACGTAAGATTGTATATGAAATTTTGAAATCTGCTGTGTTCTATATCATTTTGTAGTTTAATGAAATACTTGCACTAATAATTGACCCAATTGGCTTCATAAAAAACTACAATTTAATCTATATAGTTTTGCCTCTTTGAAAGGTGAAAAGTTATATTTTTTTCATGTTTTTTAAAAAGCGTACTTACAGAAACAAAAAATAGTTGAGCTTTGCTAACTCTTTTTTATACTTTTGTCAACGTATAAATAGGACTCGGCGACCATAGTTCCAATGGTCTCTCCAGAGAACTAATATTCAAAATTAGTTGTCGTTTGTTGTTTTAAGTATTGGTTTTGCTGCTTTATTACCACCGCTTTAATACCTTTTATGACATATATCACATTACTGGCACTAAAAAGGCGCAAATGAACATACCTACAGCTTTAAGTTGAGATGATTCAACATCGTGGTGTGGAAAAAGTTAATTGAAATTTTATTTTTTTTGCCCGTATTTGTCCTTTTTAAAGTTGTACAACTTTTTTGGAAAATGAGAGATCTCATTGACTTTCAAAAGAAATATAACTGAACCTACTTATTTGTTTCAGTTGATGATTAATGATTTTCATCACTTTAAGTTTATTTGTTTTCAAAAAATATAATTGTTTTTCCTAACACTGCACTTTTCGTTACCTAGTCTCATTAGGGAGAACTCCTTTGTCTTCTCTGGTTAAGTACAAATCAGTTTGTTTAGTTTAGTTTAGGTTTCACCTGACATTTTTGCCAGTTGGTTAGTAGGTGTGTTTTCAAAAAAAAATTCTTTTTTGTGTCGTAAGTAAGGTCTGTTATTATTAATTATTTTAACGGTTGTCTTGCATCGTAATTTTGCTAATGGCAGGAACCGTTGGCCTCCAATAGGGCATTATTTAATATTTTTAGGTTTTTACTTTTGATTAATACGCCACCTATTTTTCGAACAATATGGAAAATTTTAAAAGTATTCTATCTCTTTCTCATTTCTTAAACAAATCAGAAAAAATTATGCAGGAGCAGGTTTTGAACACTATGTGCCAACAACGCACATTACTAAGGCTCTTGGTATGAATTGAGCTTCTGGTTTACTGGGTCACCAATAGATGTACAAAAGGAATATAAGCGTTGACGACAAAAAACCCAAGCAATTTTTTCGAATCAGCAAATGGCCAATCTAAAAGGTGATAAAACTCGATCAAGCAAAATTTTTGCAAAATATTAGTGATATATTGATTTTCATATTGATCAATTTTTGGTTTTAAGCCATGAGATCTAAGTGCCGTTTCAGTGCATTTTTTGTAAGAAATGCGCTGATTGCGTCGAAATTGTACGAGAAAAGCACAGAATTAGCTGAAATGTGTTGAAATGTGAAATTTTTACATAATTTCAGCGCACGTTGTGCACATTTCCTACATTACATATTAACTATTTTCAGCAAAACTCCTACGAAAAAATTCAGCATTCCATGTTTCTGTGAAGTCTTTGCCGCAACTCGTCGCTTTTCACTGCATTGCTACCAAAAATTCAGCTGATTTTCTCTTAAATCTTGGAAATTTTTCAGCATTTTTTCAGCGTATTATATACAATTTATATTGTTTTTTGAATTCTTTAAACAAAAATCAGACTGTAAATTGCAAAATTTTTGCTGACCGTAACTTTCAAATTTTTAGCGATGAGTTGGGGATACTGTAAAGATTGAACAACAAATTTTAAAAAATTCTATTGGAAAACTGACGTTTAATATCGAGTTTGATTTTTTTGTACTATGAATCTTTCAAAACAGAACTCTTAATACGCTATGAGTTTGTTTTAAACATATAAAAATGGAACAAATACTCCTATATAATAGATAGAGCTGCAAATAGGGGTCCGGAATTATGGGGATGTACATTAAAATTTTCACAATTTTTCGATGAAAGTTCTTTGCAAAAAAATTGTAACAATCCTAGAATATGCCAATTTAAAAAAATCTCAGTCCTATCTGTCCCATTCGTGATGAGTCCGAGTTTTAACTCATTATCAGAAAAAAAAATGTTCTTGAATTGATTTTTAATGTCAATGAACACTTCACGTGATGTTTGGTTCCTGGTAAGCTCTTCAAACTGTTCAAAGAGACCATATTTTTCTCAACTGTCTAATTTGATGCTTTTTTTCATTTGTTTTGTGCAATATGAGAAGTCAAGTCCCAAAAAAGAGACTCTTTAATCGTTCTGTTATCAAATTATTTTAGTTCCAAATTACCAAACCATCCTTTTAAACGCAACTGAAAGACAATTTTGACAAAAATTGTTGAGCCTATTTGTTGTGATAAACTTATTAAACAGATACGTTATGATCATAATTGTGTGTGATGTGGCGTCTTTGAGGGATTTTAGAAACAAGCTCGTCAATCTTGCTCTCAGTGGTTCGCTGTGCCCCGCTCTTGGTGCTCTGTCAGTGGTCCAGCGTGCTGTTGGTGGTCCCAGGTCTACGATCTCGGGAGGGAACGACATCTAACCACCGGGTTGAACTGTTCCTTCTCATCTACGCATAATTATTTCATATATATTTATGTAGTGTATGTGAATATATATATATATATATATATATATATATATATATGTATATACATATGCATTTACATATGCTGTGTGTCTGTGAGTATGCTCCCTTGTATGCGCGTGACTTGAAGCTGACTGTACATGTATAAACCAGACGATACTGCTTCATATTTTTGATGATGAGACAATTTTCTGCAAGGATCCTGCCCTGTAATGCGCACGATTTAGTAATTAGCACGACCAAGATAAAAAATATAGAAAACAAGGCGGTCGGAGCAACGATCCACTAATATCGGCTAACCTAATCGACCTCTTCAATGTAGTCAACCAGTATCCTCCCCTCAGTTTGAGATCAGTATGCATTGCCGTAGGATTCACTGATCACCATTACTAATGCTCTCACTTCAATGAAAGCCACCGAGTTCCATTGGATATCATATGTTATCAGTTACAACTGGTTATGGTCGTATTACCTAAAAAATCTGCCACCTCAAATGATAAACTTGTTAACAGGAAAATAATATATTTCATAAACTTGGCTCTGCATCAATTTTTTTCAATTTTCTACAGTTGCTTTGATCAATTTACCATTTGTTTTCTTCTGCAGATCTGTTTTCTGTCAGGATGGAATTCATTTCACTTTTTTTGGTAACCGTTTGTTTACCTTGTATCTACATAGAGTGATAAAAATTGGCAATGAATTTTATGAATAGTTATTTTCTATCAATAATCTACATTCGCTGAACAGCCTCCCTCTTACAATGTCAGATACTCAAACCTGTTGCTCTAATTGTTCTATTCACCTCCGAGGAGGTGGACTTTGGTGCGATGGTTACGGTACATAGATGCATCTCGAATGCAGAGGGCCTATCAACAGAAAACGATCGCCATCCAAACTTCATTTACAAACTTTTCAGTGAACCTGCCAAAACTGACCCTCAAGAAACAACTAAACATGGCCCAGCACACGCAATTGAGACACCCCGGGAAGCATAGCACTTTTGCAATGAACTCTCAAGTAAAACTTTCAAGATGAACAAATAGAAACACTAAGGAAAATTTACAATGAATTAAATCACTGAACACCAATCTTTTTTACCATTAGCAAAAATAAAGTAGGCTTCAAAATTGCAGAGGTTATGAACATCATTCTCACCACAACGCTTGAAAATTGGCCTCAGACTGAATTCGCTGTCATTTGCACAATGACAATGGCGCACTTACTTTTTGCAAGATCCAAAAGCGAAAATGTTGATTCAATAACAAAAATTTTGTCTAACAGGCTCGATCTATGAATCAGTTGCAAATTCGACAACCTTTCTGTTGAAGCCAAGGCACTTTAGGAGCGCTTAGAGAAACTAAATAGGAAACGAGAAGTGGATGAATTTAAAGCCCCTGACAAAAACTGAAATCTTGTTAGTGGCGATGTCTTTCAGACGATGCAAAGGGCGGTGTGCTATCAATATCTGATAAAGTGACTATCCAGAAAAAAACTGCTGCATACTCAATCTTCTACACAAAAGGCATCCACGTAGTCAGAAAATTGATCTTAAATACATACTAACCCACCTGAAAAACTGAGATTTGCCGTTCAATCCTTATTTTTTGAAAAAGTTTTATTGGCTCTGAAATAAAAAAATGAAATCTTGTTAGTGGCGATGTCTTTCAGACGATGCAAAGGGCGGTGTGCTATCAATATCTGATAAAGTGACTATCCAGAAAAAAACTGCTCCATACTCAATCTTCTACACAAAAGGCATCCATGTAGTCAGAAAATTGAGCTTAAATACATAGTAACCCACCTGAAAAACTGAGATTTGCCGTTCCATCCATTTTTTTTGAAAAATTTTTATTGGCTCTGAAATAAAACGCGCTGCAAGGAAAACAAACGGCAGCCATGGCCGTTCTGGTCTTGATGCAGTCAAATGGAGACAACTTTTGACATCATACAAATCGTTCTCAATGGATCTGAATAACAGATTCCAAAGTTGCGATCAAAATTGCCACCGAAGAATTAAATTTCTTGAAATCTTTTAACGCTTGTCGTCTGATTGCGCTTGATAAATTCCCTGGGGTTCGACCAACTGGCATTGGCAAAGTCTTTGGACAAATTTTAGGTATGAGTGTAGTGAAGTGTGTTCAACGAGATCTCCAATTACTTGAGAGAAACGTACACATGTGCTTTGGACAAAAGAGTGGCATCGAACATGCTATCCATGCACTCTGGCGGGACCTTCTTGAAGGTCGTACTGAAAAAATCCTACTGATTATTTCCAGGAACAAGTTTAATAACTTGAACAGAGTTCTGGCTCTAAGAAATATCAGAAAATTTTGTCCCTCATTTTATACAGCAATCAAAAACTCGTTCAAGAGACCATCAGGATTTCCATTGATAAAAAAAGTTGCCAAATCTCGAGAAAGGACAACACAAGGTGATCCAGTAACCATGGCAATGTACTGAGACAAAATTTGACTCATAAATGGTACGCAGATGACAGTAATGTGGCCAGTAGCCTTGAATCACTGAGAATCATGCTAGATATTTTCTATGATGAACATGGCTGCGCCTTCGTTTATAATTTTTCAGCGTATTATATACATTTTATATTGTTTTTTGAATTCTTTAAACAAAAATCAGACTGTAAATTGCAAAATTTTTGCTGACCGTAACTTTCAAATTTTTAGCGATGAGTTGGGGATACTGTAAAGATTGAACAAGAAATTTTAAAAAATTCTATTGGAAAACTGACGTTTAATATCGAGTTTGATTTTTTTGTACTATGAATCTTTCAAAACAGAACTCTTAATACGCTATGAGTTTGTTTTAAACATATAAAAATGGAACAAATACTCCTATATAATAGATAGAGCTGCAAATAGGGGTCCGGAATTATGGGGATGTACATTAAAATTTTCACAATTTTTCGATGAAAGTTCTTTGCAAAAAAATTGTAACAATCCTAGAATATGCCAATTTAAAAAAATCTCAGTCCTATCTGTCCCATTCGTGATGAGTCCGAGTTTTAACTCATTATCAGAAAAAAAAATGTTCTTCAATTGATATTTAATGTCAATGAACACTTCACGTGATGTTTGGTTCCTGGTAAGCTCTTCAAACTGTTCAAAGAGACCATATTTTTCTCAACTGTCTAATTTGATGCTTTTTTTCATTTGTTTTGTGCAATATGAGAAGTCAAGTCCCAAAAAAGAGACTCTTTAATCGTTCTGTTATCAACTTATTTTAGTTCCAAATTACCAAACCATCCTTTTAAACGCAACTGAAAGACAATTTTGACAAAAATTGTTGAGCCTATTTGTTGTGATAAACTTATTAAACAGATACGTTATGATCATAATTGTGTGTGATGTGGCGTCTTTGAGGGATTTTAGAAACAAGCTCGTCAATCTTGCTCTCAGTGGTTCGCTGTGCCCTGCTCTTGGTGCTCTGTCAGTGGTCCAGCGTGCTGTTGGTGGTCCCAGGTCTACGATCTCAGGAGGGAACGACATCTAACCACCGGGTTGAACTGTTCCTTCTCATCTACGCATAATTATTTCATATATATTTATGTAGTGTATGTGAATATATATATATATATATATATATATATATATATATATGTGTGTGTGTATGTATATACATATGCATTTACATATGCTGTGTGTCTGTGAGTATGCTCCCTTGTATGCGCGTGACTTGAAGCTGACTGTACATGTATAAACCAGACGATACTGCTTCATATTTTTGATGATGAGACAATTTTCTGCAAGGATCCTGCCCTGTAATGCGCACGATTTAGTAATTAGCACAACCAAGATAAAAAATATAGAAAACAAGGCGGTCGGAGCAACGATCCACTAATATCGGCTAACCTAATCGACCTCTTCAATGTAGTCAACCAGTATCCTCCCCTCAGTTTGAGATCAGTATGCATTGCCGTAGGATTCACTGATCACAACTTCAATGAAAGCTAATGCTCTCACTTCAATGAAAGCCACCGAGTTCCATTGGATATCATATGTTATCAGTTACAACTGGTTATGGTCGTATTACCTAAAAAATCTGCCACCTCAAATGATAAACTTGTTAACAGGAAAATAATATATTTCATAAACTTGGCTCTGCATCAATTTTTTTCAATTTTCTACAGTTGCTTTGATCAATTTACCATTTGTTTTCTTCTGCAGATCTGTTTTCTGTCAGGATGGAATTCATTTCACTTTTTTTGGTAACCGTTTGTTTACCTTGTATCTACATAGAGTGATAAAAATTGGCAATGAATTTTATGAATAGTTATTTTCTATCAATAATCTACATTCGCTGAACAGCCTCCCTCTTACAATGTCAGATACTCAAACCTGTTGCTCTAATTGTTCTATTCACCTCCGAGGAGGTGGTCTTTGGTGCGATGGTTACGGTACATAGATGCATCTCGAATGCAGAGGGCCTATCAACAGAAAACGATCGCCATCCAAACTTCATTTACAAACTTTTCAGTGAACCTGCCAAAACTGACCCTCAAGAAACAACTAAACATGGCCCAGCACACTCAATTGAGACACCCCGGGAAGCATAGCACTTTTGCAATGAACTCTCAAGTAAAACTTTCAAGATGAACAAATAGAAACACTAAGGAAAATTTACAATGAATTAAATCACTGAACACCAATCTTTTTTACCATTAGCAAAAATAAAGTAGGCTTCAAAATTGCAGAGGTTATGAACATCATTCTCACCACAACGCTTGAAAATTGGCCTCAGACTGAATTCGCTGTCATTTGCACAATGACAATGGCGCACTTACTTTTTGCAAGATCCAAAAGCGAAAACGTTGATTCAATAACAAAAATTTTGTCTAAAAGGCTCGATCTATGAATCAGTTGCAAATTCGACAACCTTTCTGTTGAAGCCAAGGCACTTTAGGAGCGCTTAGAGAAATTAAATAGGAAACGAGAAGTGGATGAATTTAAAGCCCCTGACAAAAACTGAAATCTTGTTAGTGGCGATGTCTTTCAGACGATGCAAAGGGCGGTGTGCTATCAATATCTGATAAAGTGACTATCCAGAAAAAAACTGCTGCATACTCAATCTTCTACACAAAAGGCATCCACGTAGTCAGAAAATTGATCTTAAATACATACTAACCCACCTGAAAAACTGAGATTTGCCGTTCCATCCTTATTTTTTTGAAAAAGTTTTATTGGCTCTGAAATAAAAAAATGAAATCTTGTTAGTGGCGATGTCTTTCAGACGATGCAAAGGGCGGTGTGCTATCAATATCTGATAAAGTGACTATCCAGACAAAAACTGCTCCATACTCAATCTTCTACACAAAAGGCATCCATGTAGTCAGAAAATTGAGCTTAAATACATAGTAACCCACCTGAAAAACTGAGATTTGCCGTTCAATCCATTTTTTTTGAAAAATTTTTATTGGCTCTGAAATAAAACGCGCAGCAAGGAAAACAAACGGCAGCCATGGCCGTTCTGGTCTTGATGCAGTCAAATGGAGACAACTTTTGACATCATACAAATCGTTCTCAATGGAACTGAATAACAGATTCCAAAGTTGCGATCAAAATTGCCACCGAAGAATTAAATTTCTTGAAATCTTTTAACGCTTGTCGTCTGATAGCGCTTGATAAATTCCCTGGGGTTCGACCAACTGGCATTGGCAAAGTCTTAGGACAAATTTTAGGTATGAGTGTAGTGAAGTGTGTTCAACGAGATCTCCAATTACTTGAGAGAAACGTACACATGTGCTTTGGACAAAAGAGTGGCATCGAACATGCTATCCATGCACTCTGGCGGGACCTTCTTGAAGGTCGTACTGAAAAAATCCTATTGATTATTTCCAGGAACAAGTTTAATAACTTGAACAGAGTTCTGGCTCTAAGAAATATCAGAAAATTTTGTCCCTCATTTTATACAGCAATCAAAAACTCGTTCAAGAGACCATCAGGATTTCCATTGATAAAAAAAGTTGCCAAATTTCGAGAAAGGACAACACAAGGTGATCCAGTAACCATGGCAATGTACTGAGACAAAATTTGACTCATAAATGGTACGCAGATGACAGTAATGTGGCCAGTAGCCTTGAATCACTGAGAATCATGCTAGATATTTTCTATGATGAACATGGCTGCGCCTTCGTTTATAATGATATCGAGGATAACCTCATTACAAAACCTGAGTTTGTTGAGAACGCGAAAATTTTTTGGGATTAGTTATCGATGTTATTGAAGGTAATCGAGTTCTGGGTTCAGGTATTGGTTCCAATAAAAACTGAACCAAAATTTTGAAAGAAAAGTGAGTTAAAAACTCTAACAAGCTTGGAAGCTCGCCAAACATATTAAAGTGGCCCCCTCGAAATGTGTACAAATCATTTACTATTGCAACACAATTTGACTTCTATTGCTGGGACTACTCCAAACTCTGACAGTTTGCTGAGGGAAGCCGAAAAGTTTATTGATAAAAATCTTCCACCCTCAATGTTGAATAATCCCACTTACAGTGACAGATACCGGAAAGTTTTCTCTCTTCCTCTTAAAGAAAGAGGCCTAAGCATTCTTCTTTTTGAAGACAGGGCAATCGAATATGAAAGATCTATCCGGTATTGTGAGCCGTTACAGAATCATAACGCTGTCGATGCAGAGTTTCGTCAGGAAAAAAACTCTTCAGAGAATCAGAAAGGAGAAACAGCAACAAGCTCGAGAGAAAAAATTGGCAACCAAAGGTCTCATCAATGATAAACAGGCATAATCTTTAAATTTTTGTACGGAAAAAGGAGCATCATGCTGACTAGACACACTTGCATTGAAAAATATCATTTTGATTTAACCAAGGGAGAGTTTAGAGAAGGAATTGCTCTTAGATATGGATGGGCTCCCGTAAAATTGCCATCAAGATGCGCATAGGAAGAAGAATTTTAATTCACCGCATGCTCTTCATTGTCCAAAAGGTGGCTATACGCACATAATACACAATGACATCCTTGACTCTTTTGCCAACCAACACAATGAGGTCTGCGATGATGTCAAAATTGAGCCCTGTCTTCAGTCTTTGCAAGGTAAAACCTTTGCAAAGAGAACTACCACTATTGATGACGACGCTCTTCTAGATATCAAAGTTAATGGTTTCTTCAATTCACGTTTCGGCAGAACATTCTTTGGTGTAAAAGTGATTAATCCGTATGTGATGAGTTGCCCAAGAAGCATAATGAATTGCTAAAAATATCACGTATCCATCAAGAGGCTGAAATGCGAACAAAGGATAATCGAACTCGCAAAAGCCACCTTTTGTCCGTTAATCTTCTCGTTTACTGGAGGAGCTGGTCCGTCAGCATTGAAAACTATACAGCGATAAACTCACACGATTAGCGACGAGAAAGAAGATTCATATTCGGACGTCATCACGTACTTAAGGACAAAAAATTTTTTGCTCTTTTGCCTAGCTTCATACTCTGCCTCCCTGGTGCTCTCTTCATGCGCCGGCAACCTGCACTAGAAGCGCCAATAAGAAACATTATACAGGAAGCGAGATTTTTTTTCTAAATGCTTTATGTTTTTTCTAATCTTGATTCAAAATCACTACACTTTGTACTTTAATTGCCATTTACCATATCTGTTTTGTTTGTAATTCTGATGCTTTTTTTCTTTATCTTTGGAATCTGATGCTTCAGTTTTTGACTACTGTCAGATTCTATAAATACACATAGGAGTTGACTTGCTGCATCCCAGTTGACCAACTATTCTTTTAGGTAAGGGGCTTCCTCTTAATTGACATCTTAAAATACTTTTGACAAAAATTGTTTCTTTAGAAAAAACAAAGCAGTGGCAAAATTGCATATTCATAAAAAACAATTCTTTTATTGAAGTGAAAACGATTTTTTTAAATTTTTTTTGTGTAAAAAGGACATTTAGATATCGATGCTGAAGTTAATCTTCCGTCTGCATTTAATAATTAGTTTTTAAAATCCTTCTGCATTTGAATTTAATCGGATGACAATCAGTTGTATTGGAACTGCGCACAAACTAAACGACGAAACGCGCATCCAGTACGTGTATTTATCACAGCTGTTTCTTCAAATTAAAAGACCATTACTACTTGCATTCCAGATTGACAAATTTTTGGACCGTTTTGTTGTCAATGCTCTGAATTCGCGTAAAGGGTAATGTTTTTTGAGCTGAGCTTCAATTCAGAAGATTCTTCGATTTGTCAGAGAAATTCATTTCGGTACTCCAACATTTTGTTGCCCTGCTTGAACCATATTTGAGGTTGACCGTGGATAGAAGAGAGTTTTATGATCGTTGACAATTGGTAGTTCAAACTGAGTTGTTTAGTTAAAAGCTACAAAAACGAGGGAAAACTTTTGAAAATATGAAATCTTAAGAACTTCGGCCTGCTTATAATTTTAGATTTTTCTGCCAGTTCAATGCTGTTTTTTCATTTTGTACTTTCAGATGTTTAAACTTTGCTTAACCCCTTATCAGTTTGCTCAAATTCTCGTATTATTGCATAATTTAGTTTTACAGTAGTTTCTTTACTCTAACACTATTCACTTAAACCTCCCAAGTAAGAGACATTTTTGTGAAGCTACAGAGTATACTGAATTCATGCACTTGATTGGTAAACCAAATTACTCCAACTAACGCTCCAAAACATTGTTTGCGAAAAATTCAGTGGCTGCCTGGAGCAGAAAATTGTTGTGCAAATTTTTTTGGACGTCGGATTTTTCAACATTCTTCAATTTTTTTAAAAAAAAATTTCGTTCCTATCAGCCGATCCTAATCCTAAAAGCCGTTTGAAGTTTTTGAAGTTCTCTCAACGCAACCGCTGTTGCACAGCAACAATGTTTCTGGACTTTTCAATATTTCATTTTTAATGTATTGCTGGTCAGTAGTTTTTTGTTTGCTGTTGCAAATCAATGTAAGGAAAACCATTGCAGTTGAAGTCTTCTAAAAGTGATGACAAGTTGATAAGATAAGAGAAAACAAAAGTTAAATTTCTCCAATGTTGGGTTTACACATTGCCTAAAAAAAGTAAGTCTTTTACTTTTATTTATTTGTTGAAAAGAGCAAAAATTTATGTACCTTCAAAACCGCAAAGCTCGTTTGATTGCTTTGGTTGCTTGAAAACTTGATTTACAATATTTTTCAGCATTTAAATTTTGTCAATAATTTTGGAGATGCGAGTTGTCTTATGAACTGTTGTTGTCGCATGTGAAGAAACCTGTAAAATAGCGCATGCTCTTCATTGTCCAAAAGGTGACTATACTCACATAAGACAGAATGACATTCTTGACTCTTTTGTCAATCTGCTCCGTGAGGTCTTCGATGAAGTCAAAGCAGAGCCTAGTCTTCAGTCTTTGCAAGGGGAAACCTTCGCAAAAAGAACTGCTAATATAATATTGATGTAGACGATCGACTAGATATCAAAGCTAATGGTTTCATCGATTCACGTTTCAGCAAAACTTTCTTTGATGTGAAAGTTTTTAATCTGTATGCGAAAAGTTGCCCAAGAAGCATACCGGTTTACTACAAATATCACGAGTTCATCATGAAGCTGAACTACGAACAAAGGATAAACGAACTCGAGACAACCACTTCTGTCCAATAATCTTCTCGTGTACTGGAAAAAGCTGATCCGTCAGCATCAAAAACCTTAGAGAGATTGGCATCGAGATTCAGCGATGAGAAAGAAGATTCATATTCGGACGTGGTCACGTACATAAAGACAAAAACACCATATTCTGCCTCCGTGCCGCGCACTTCATGCGCCGGCACCTTGCAGTAGAAGCGTCAATAGGAACCATTGTAAAGGAAGCGAGGCTGTTGTGCAAAATGCTTTATGCTTTTTTCAAATTTTGATTCAAAAAAAACTAAGCATTATATTTTAATTGATATTTACCATATCTATTTTATTTATAATTCTGATGCTTTATTTTCTTTATCTTTTGCATCTGATGCTTCACTTTTTGACTACTGTCAAAATCTATAAACACACATAGAAGTAAACTTGCTGCTCCCAAGTTTACCGACTACCCTTTTAGTGGAGGGGTTTTCTATTACTTCACCTATTTAAAAAATTTTTTACAAAAATTATATCTCTAGAAAAAGCGAAGCGGTTGCGAAATTGCTTATTCATGAAAAACTCTTTTATTGAAGTGAAAACGATTTTTATTTTAAAATTTTTCCTTTTAAAGGAATTGTAGTTAGCGATGCTGAAGTTGATCTTCCGTCTCCATTAAAAATTAGCTTTTGAGAAAACAAAAGTTAAATTTCTCCAATGTTGGGTCTACACATTGCCTAAAAAAGTAAGTCTTTTACTTTTATTTATTTGTTGAAAAGAGCATAAATTTATGTACCTTCAAAACCGCAAAGCTCGTTTGATTGCTTCAGTTGCTTGAAAACTTGATTT
The DNA here is from genome assembly GCF_964194025.1 of Convolutriloba macropyga. Lineage (NCBI taxonomy): Eukaryota > Metazoa > Xenacoelomorpha > Acoela > Convolutidae > Convolutriloba > Convolutriloba macropyga. The sequence goes on from NC_134482.1 coordinate 46,197,623, forward strand.
ATAATATTTTTCAGCATTCAAACTTTGCCAATAAGTTTGGAGATGCGAGTTGTCTTATGTACTGTTGTTGTCGCATGTGAAGCAACCTGTAATGTAGCGCATGCTCTTCATTGTCCAAAATGTGGCTATACGCACATAAGACACATTGACATTCTTGACTCTTTTGTCAATCTGCTCAGTGAGGTCTTCGATGAAGTCAAAGTAGAGCCTTGTCTTCACTCTTTGCAAGGGGAAACTTTCACAAATAGAACTGCCAATATTGATGACGACGATCGACTAGATATCAAAGCTAATGGTTTCATCGATTCACGTTTGAGCAGAACGTTCTATGATGTGAAAGTTTTTAATCTGTATGCGAAAAGTTGCCCAAGAAGCATACCGGATTACTACAAATATCACGAGTCCATCAAGAAGCTGAACTACGAACAAAGGATAATCGAACTCTTGGAAGCCGCTTCTGTCCATTAATCTTCTCGTGTACTGGAAAAGCTGATCCGTCAGCATCAAAAACCTTAGAGAGATTGGCTTCGAGGATCAGTGATGAGAGAGAAGATTCATATTCGAACGTAGTCACGTTCATAAAGACAAAAACACCATATTTTGCCTCCGTGCCGCGCACTTCATGCGCCGGCACCTTGCAGTAGAAGCGTCAATAGGAACCATTGTATAGGAAGCGAGGCTGTTGTGCTAAATGCTTTATGTTTTTTTCTAATTTTGATTCAAAATCACTACGCATTATATTTAATTGCTATTTACCATATCTATTTTACTTATAATTCTGGTGCTTTATTTTCTTTATCTATTGCATCTGACGCTTCACTTTTTGACTACTGTAAAAATCTATAAATAGACATAGAAGTAGACTTGCTGCTCCCAATTTTACCGACTACCCTTTTAGTGGAGGGGTTTTCTATTACTTCACCTCTTTATAACATTTTTTACAAAAATTATATCTTTAGAAAAAGCGAAGCGGTTGCGAAGTTGCTTATTCATGAAAAACTCTTTTATTGAAGTGAAAACGATTTTTATATTAAAATTTTTCCTCATAAAGGAATTGTAGTTAGCGATGCTGAAGTTGATCTTCCGTCTGCATTTAAAAAATAGTTTTTGAGAAAACAAAATTTAAATTTCTCCAATGTTGGGTTTACACATTGCCTAAAAAAGTATGTCTTTTACTTTTATTTATTTGTTGAAAAGAGCATAAATTTATGTACCATCAAAACCGCAAAGCTCGTTTGGTTGCTTCAGTTGCTTGAAAACTCGATTTATAATATTTTTCAGCATTCAAATTTTGCCAATAAGTTTGGAGATGCGAGTTGTCTTATGTACTGTTGTTGTCGCATGTGAAGCAACCTGTAATGTAGCGCATGCTCTTCATTGTCTAAAATTTGGCTATACGCACATAAGACACAATGACATTCTTGACTCTTTTGTCAATCTGCTCAGTGAGGTCTTCGATGAAGTCAAAGTAGAGCCTTGTCTTCACTCTTTGCAAGGGGAAACCTTCGCAGATAGAACAGCCAACATTGATGACGACGATCGACTAGATATCAAAGCTAATGGTTTCATCGATTCACGTTTGAGCAGAACGTTCTTTGATGTGAAAGTTTTTAATCTATATGCGAAAAGCTGCCCAAGAAGCATACCGGATTACTACAAATATCACGAGTCCATCAAGAAGCTGAACTACGAACAAAGGATAATCGAACTCTTGGAAGCCACTTCTGTCCATTAATCTTCTCGTGCACTGGAAAAGCTGATCCGTCAGCATCAAAATCCTTAGAGAGATTGGCTTCGAGGATCAGTGATGAGAAAGAAGATTCATATTCGGACGTAGTCACGTTCATAAAGACAAAAACACCATATTTTGCCTCCGTGCCGCGCACTTCATGCGCCGGCACCTTGCAGTAAATAGGAACCATTGTATAGGAAGCGAGGCTGTTGTGCTAAATGCTTTATGTTTTTTTCTAATCTTGATTCAAAATCACTACGCATTATATTTTAATTGCTATTTACCATATCTATTTTACTTATAATTCTGATGCTTTAATTTCTTTATCTTTTGCATCTGACGCTTCACTTTTTGACTACTGTAAAAATCTATAAATACACATAGAAGTAGACTTGCTGCTCCCAAGTTTACCGACTACCCTTTTAGTGGAGGGGTTTTCTATTACTTCATCTCTTTATAAAATTTTTTACAAAAATTATATCTTTAGAAAAAGCGAAGCGGTTGCGAAATTGCTTATTCATGAAAAACTCTTTTATTGAAGTGAAAACAATTTTTATATTAAAATTTTTCCTTATAAAGGAAATGTAGTTAGCGATGCTTAAGTTGATCTTCCGTCTGCATTTAATAATTAGCTTTTGAAATCCTTCTGCTTTTGAAGTTAATCGGATGACAATCAGTTGTATTGAACCTGCGCAAAAACTAAACGACGAAACGCGCATCCAGTACGTGTATTTATCACAGCTGTTTCTTAAATTGAAAAGAAGGTTACTACTTGCATTCCAGAATGACAAATTTTTGAGCCGTTTTGTTGTCAATGCTCTGTATTTACGTTAGTGGTAATGTTTTTTGAGCTGAACTTCAGTTCAGAAGATTCTTCGATTTGTCAGAGAAGTTGATTTTGGTACTCCAACATATTGCTGCCCTGCTTGAACCATATTTGAGATTGTCTCTGGACAGATGAGAGCTTATGATCGTTTGCAATTTTGGTATCAAACTGAGTTGTTTAGTTAGAAGCTACAAAATCGGGGGAAGATTTTGGAAAATATGAAATACTTTGAACTTCGGCTTGCTTGTAATTTTAGATCTTTCTGTCGATTCAATGCTGTCTTTTCATTTGGTACTTTTACATGTTTAAACTTTGCTTAACTCTTTATCAGCTTGCTCAAATTCCCGTATTATTGCATAATTTAGTTTAACAGTTATTTGATTACTCTAATTCTTTTCACTAAAACCTCCCAAATAAGTTACAATTTTGTGAATTCATGCACTCGATTGGTTAACCAGAAGACTCCAATATTACAATTGTTTTCCAATTCTGTTTTTGAACATCGGGCTTTTCATCATTCTGCAATTTTTTTTTAATTTTCATCATTTTTATCAAAATTCGTTTTAACTTGTCAAAGTTCTCTCAACGCAACTGCTGTTGCAAAAGACAACAAGGTTTATGGGTTTTTCAATAGTTGATTTTTATGTGATGCTGGTCAGAGTTTTCTCGTTTGCTGTACCAAATCAATGGAACGATAACCGTGGCAGTTCACGTCTTCTTATTGTGATAATGAGTTGTTCCGATTACTGAAAACAAAAGTTGAATTTTCTACAATGTTGTGTTTATACATTGCCTAAATAAAAAAAGGTATTTGATTTTCGTTTAATTGATAAGCGGAGCATACTTTTATTTAATTTCATTAGCGCAAAGCTCGTTTGATTACGTCAATTGCTTGGAAACTTGATCTATCATATTTTTCAGCATTCGAATCTTGCCAATATTTTTATGGATGCGAGTTGTCGTCTGTACGACACCTTGTGAGATCAGCAACTTTAAAGGTGCAAATTTAAAAAAATTCTGAAGAATGCTTGCACGCTTTCTCTCTAACTTGGGTCGTCAGAAGTCCAAAATTGTTCAAGTTAAACACTACAAATTTTTCTCACTTTTGAATAGTTTTTTGCATTAATATGTTGATAAAAATATTAGCCTTTCTTTGAAATCTTTTCTCTTTTGTCTCTCCGTTATTGAATTTCGGTGAGAGTATCTCTCCTTCGTAACTTTGTGCACATTCTAACGGGCAAACTTTAAGCAGAAAGTGCTATCTGCACTTCAATGTCCATTCTCGGGTCTTTTACTCGTCCCGCGTTTTCAATTGTGGCTGTGTACAATTTTTATTGTTAGATGTTATTCCGAGTACTGGCACTGATCTCTATCTTGGAATCAAGGGTTGTCCGTGCGGCACATATTTCACAGCAGGTTGACTAAATGGTGAATGAACTTTCTGATGCGCCAAATTTTGCATGGTCAACAATTTTTGCCCACATTATTCGGAAATGATGCACGACAGCTTCATAGACCACATAGGATTTAAGATTGCAATCGAAACTTGTCTTCGGAAAAAGTAAGCATGTTCGAAGTTTTGCGCGTGGTGAAAATAGTAATCTTCTCACACATTTGTTTCATTTTGCGCTTCAATTGCAGAGTGATAATCATTTGATACTTCAGTAAAATGAAGGTATTCCTTCTTTCGCGTGTGATATGTATTCTTTAGTCTTAGTTTACCTGTAACTTATAGTACGACATCAATGATCATTCTAGAAGTTCAACTTTCAGGGTACTGATCTCTTGACCAATTATTGTCGTTTTCGTCAGAGTTTTTTTTTGAAGAAATTGTCATTTGCTGGCGCTTCCAAAAACGGGGCGAACGTTTCCTTGTGCAATGCTTTTCGTATTTTAGAGTGGTGCAAAGCTACGGCAATTCAATACAATACCCGTTTTGATTGGTTTCTGGTACCCTTCACAGTTAATCTTTATAGATTTTGCAGCAGTTTACCCTTATAATAAGGTCTAAAATTTCTTTAATAAGCATTTTCGTCTGTCCTTTTCATTGTGAATTCCAATTTTTTTGTGGCTGTTGACTTTCTGGTAATTAGAGCAAAACCACAACAGGTTTTCGCTTTTGGCATGGTTTTGATCATCAGGTTTCTGGCATTATGCATGGCGACTGTTCTTTTACTTTTGACATATTGTTCCTTTTCTCCTAAAAGGGACTCCAGTGTTGCATTCAGTGCAAGCTTCTGTTCATTTTATGGAGCTCATCGGCAATGTCTCTGGTTGACTTCATCTGATATTCAAATATTTCCATCCAATATTTTACCAGAAATTTTTTAAGGGAAGTTCCCGTTGCCAATTCATACTTCTATCAAAAACACCTGCCTTTGCATTTAAAACTGACATTTGTCTTGGCTTGTTTGAAGAGAGATTTCAAGGTCGATCTTGATGTGTCCTGTTTGGAGTCACTGTATAACAGGCTCCTCAAGAATATGTCAATTGCTTCCTCAACTGCGACCGACGTTTTATATAGGTTTGTCACGTCCAAAAAAATAATGCTCTCGTCAGTCCTAAATTGGATTTAAGTTTTCCCCACTCATTGGGCCTTGAAATCGCGACGTTAGCGCCAATCGTTTTAACAAAAAACTGATTGAAGAAATTCCAATTATATTAATTACTGCCAGGTAAGGACAAGAGAAGTTGTAATGGAACTTCCTCCTTGTGCAGGTCATAAAGGCTGACAGGTTCTGCTGCGTTATTTTTTTGTTGTTTACTTGATAAAGGACTCTTCTTCATACCAAGGAATGCACTTTCAATGTAATTTTCATTTTTTGTAGCCCCGAGCTACCAACTTCTTGGAACTGCGAGCAATCAAGGATGTAAGCCAGCTTCTTATTGTACGATCGCTTCTTCTTCCCACAAAGTCCCGAGCACTTAAAAAGGTACAGCTACGATAAATTAGAATTGTTTCCACCTTAACGACACTATCCATAAATGTTTTTCTGGCTTTTTTATCATACCATTTTGCAGAGTTCTATTTCATTCACTATTTCACATTAGTATCGCTCTCCCTGAGCGAGTGTACCTATTGTCTTTGCCTGCCAACGTTGCACTTCGTTGAAATTATCTAGGATTGGATGTTTTGGACTATAAGATATGAGGTCTTTAACAAAAATTGTTGTTTTAATGCCGTTTATTGGAACTCGATTTTGTGCTCCCTTAAAGGCCTATCTTGAGGTACTGACAGCCTTTTCAACTTCGCATCTATTCATAGTTTATGCTCTTGGCTAATTGAATTAGTAGTAGAGGTAGTACTAGTAGTAGTAGGATTAGTAGTAGCAGTAGTAGTAGTAGTAGTAGTAGTAGTAGTAGTAGTAGTAGTAGTAGTAGTAGTAGTAGTAGTAGTAGTAGTAGTAGTAGTAGTAGTAGTAGAGAAAGCTTCTGGAATTCATCCACGGGTGGTCCACATCCTTCTTCGTCAGTTAGATGAGCCATGTGTTGAGAACCGTACTGAAAGCTTAGTTTGGAGATAAAATTCCAACTTGAAAGAAAAACACGTTATGAAACGAAAATTTAAACTTTACAATTGAACAAAAGTTCACTGTCAAAGGTATGGCGCAGAAAATTTATTAGAAAAACTGTTATACTCTGGAATTTTCATGATCCAGTCAACGAAGGATTTGTTGTCAAGACGGAAGCAAAAGAACACCAACATCATCAGCAGATACTTCCAATTACATCAGATCCCCAAAATTGAGCTGAAATCACTGGGATTAGTACTAAAACAACAATCTAATCTTTGGACACTGCTGAAAAAGAACAGGGGAAAAGGAAACTGCGCAAAAATCAACGGGAGGCAGAGGAAAAAGCAATTGCTCAGTGGTAAGGGATAGCATCTCTTGGTGTTTACTCACCGGATGTTTTTCACAAACCTTCATCCATGCTTAATCTGCCAAGATGTTGGTTGAGAAAAATTCTGCTAAAAAGGGACTGTTTGAAGCCATATTTGGACTATGAAAACAATATTTGCAAGTATGAAAGTAGCAGATGCAAAAAAATTTCCTTGAAACTTGTCTTAGCACAGATAAAATACCGGATTTTTTGAAATGTTTTTCTCCAAAAACAGATGTTTTTTGGGATCAAGCGGTGTATAGTTTTCAAATAGAATTGATAAGGTTGAAGATTTCCGCAGCAGCGGACACGCATCTTAAATGTGAACAAAATTGAGTTGCTAGTCGGAAAGTTCTACTTAAGGACTTTGGAATATCACCTATTGCCCTCAGTAATTTTTGTTTTGCGCAACCGAGTTCGCAACCAAGTAGTCAATTCTGAACAAAGACTGACAGAAAAACTTGCTAAAATATTGGAAAAGCAAGAAAAGACGCTAAGATCATCTGAGGAGAAGACGGTAGTGGTTCTCAGTAAAATCATTTTGCCGACATTCGTCAAGGACTTGCTCGCTTTTGGTCCAAAGCATCCAATAAGGGAAAAGTTTAAAGAGTTGCATTTCTTGGTGGACGTAGACAGTTTGATGAGGAATCTGCGTGAGAACAACGTACCAGAAGAAAAACTGTTGGAGATTGAAACGGCAGCAAAATGGTACTCAAAAAACATCAGAGAAAGACCTTTATATAGGGCTTTAGCAAAAGTGCAAAAATATCTGCGTGACAACGCCTTGATTGCTTGCTGTTCCTTCTGATAAGGTTGTAGTGTTTTGAGTTATAAAAAAGTGCACGTATGCTGAAAAACTGGAAAAAGTGTTAAATTGCGAACAGTCCAGAAAACATGAGAAAAGTTGTGATAATATGGTAATGAAAATGAAAAACAACTAAACAAAGAAATTTGGATATGAGAAAAAAGGGAAGATATATGTTAAACTTTACGAACATTTGAGGTCAACTGGAGCAAAAACGGCAAAGTTGATTGGATTAGCTAAACTACACAAAAAAGAAACCCCTCTGAGTCCTGTTCTCTTTATCCCGGGAGGTTGTTATCACAAACTTAACAATTTTCTAACACCCTTTTTCCGATAGATTGAAGGAGTAAACATAGAATAAAACACTAATGACGCACGAAAGACTCCGGAAAAAATAAAACTTGAAAGAGATGAACAAATAATCCTATCATTAGATGTAAAAAGTATATAAAACATCGTTCCAGTAAACCAAATCTTTAACATTGCCTTGCGATCGTTTTATGCGAGGGGCGAAAAACCACACATAACTAGAACAACAACGAAACGTCTGCTTGATTTAGCCGTCACAAAAGTCCTTTTCAAATGCAATGAAAGTTGGCACTGTCAGAAAGACGGGTTGGCAATGGGTTTGTCCTTGGCGGGGATTTTGACCAAACTTGTGCAGGTCATAAAGGCTGACAGGTTCTGCTGCATTATTTTTTTGTTGTTTACTTGATAAAGGACTCTTCTTCATACCAAGGAATGCACTTTCAATGTAATTTTATTTTTTTATACCCCGAGCTACCGACTTCTTGGAACTGCGAGCAATCAAGGATGTAAGCCAGCTTCTTATTGTACGATCGCTTCTTCTTCCCACAAAGTCCCGAGCACTTAAAAAGGTACAGCTACGATAAATTAGAATTGTTTCCACCTTAACGACACTATCCATAAATGTTTTTCTGGCTTTTTTATCATACCATTTTGCAGAGTTCTATTTCATTCACTATTTCACATTAGTATCGCTCTCCCTGAGCGAGTGTACCTATTGTCTTTGCCTGCCAACGTTGCACTTCGTTGAAATTATCTAGGATTGGATGTTTTGGACTATAAGATATGAGGTCTTTAACAAAAATTGTTGTTTTAATGCCGTTTATTGGAACTCGATTTTGTGCTCCCTTAAAGGCCTATCTTGAGGTACTGACAGCCTTTTCAACTTCGCATCTATTCATAGTTTATGCTCTTGGCTAATTGAATTAGTAGTAGAGGTAGTACTAGTAGTAGTAGGAGTAGTAGTAGCAGTAGTAGTAGTAGTAGTAGTAGTAGTAGTAGGAGTAGTAGTAGCAGTATTATTATTATTAGTAGTAGTAGTAGTAGTAGTAGTAGTAGTAGTAGTAGTAGTAGTAGTAGTAGTAGTAGTAGGAGTAGTAGTAGCAGTATTATTATTATTATTAGTAGTAGTAGTAGTAGTAGTAGTAGTAGTAGTAGTAGTAGTAGTAGTAGTAGTAGTAGTAGTAGTAGTAGTAGTAGTAGTAGTAGTAGTAGTAGTAGTAGTAGTAGTAGTAGTAGTAGTAGTAGAGAAAGCTTCTGGAATTCATCCACGGGTGGTCCACATCCTTCTTCGTCAGTTAGATGAGCCATGTGTTGAGAACCGTACTGAAAGCTTAGTTTGGAGATAAAATTCCAACTTGAAAGAAAAGCACGTTATGAAGCGAAAATTTAAACTTTACAATTGAACAAAAGTTCACTGTCAAAGGTATGGCGCAGAAAATTTATTAGAAAAACTGTTAAATTCTGGAATTTTCATGATCCAGTCAACGAAGCGTTTGGTGTCAAGACGGAAGCAAAAGAACACCAACATCATCAGCAGACACTTCCAATTACATCAGATCCCCAAAATTGAGCTTAAATTACTGGGGTTAGTGCTAAAACAACAATCTAATCTTTGGACACTGCTGAAAAAGAACAGGAAAAAAGTAAACTGTGCAAAAATCAACGGGAGGCAGAGGAAAAAGCAATTGCTCAGTGGTAAGGGATAGCATCTCTTGGTGTTTACTCACCGGATGTTTTTCACAAACCTTCAACCATGCTTAAACTGCCAAGATGTTGGTTGAGAAAAATTCTGCTATAAAAGGACTGTTTGAAACCATATTTGGACTATGAAAACAATGTTTGCAAGTATGAAAGTAGCAGATGCAAAAAAAATTTCCTTAAAGCTTGTCTTAGCACAGATAAAATACCGGATTTTTTGAAATGTTTTGCTCCAAAAACAGATGTTTTTTCGGATCAAGCGGTGTATAGTTTTCAAATAGAATTGATAAGGTTGAAAATTTCCGCAGCAGCGGACACGCATCTTAAATGTGACCAAAATTGAGTTGCTAGTCGGAAAGTTCTACTTAAGGATTTTGGAATATCACCTATTGCCCTCAGTAATTTTTGTTTTGCGCAACCGAGTTCGCAACCAAGTAGTCAATTCTGAACAAAGACTGACAGAAAAACTTGCTAAAATATTGGAAAAGCAAGAAAAGACGCTAAGATCATCTGAGGAGAAGACGGTAGTGGTTCTCAGTAAAATCATTTTGCCGAGATTCGTCAAGGACTTGCTCGCTTTTGGTCCAAAGCATCCAATAAGGGAAAAGTTTAAAGAGTTGCATTTCTTGGTGGACGTAGACAGTTTGATAAGAAATCTGCGTGAGAACAATGTACCAGAAGAAAAACTGTTGGAGATTGAAGCGGCAGCAAAATGGTACTCAAAAAACATCAGAGAAAAACCTTTATATTGGGCGTTAGCAAAAGTTCAAAAATATCTGCGTGACAACGCCTTGATTGCTTGCTGTTCCTTCTAATAAGGTTGTAGTGTTTTGAGTTATAAAAAAGAGCACGTATGCTGAAAAACTGGAAAAAATGTTAATTTGCAAACAGTTCAGAAAACTTGAAAAAACTTGTGATAATATGGTAATGAAAATGAAAAAGAACTAAACAAAGAAATTTGGATATGAGAAAAAAGGGAAGATATATGTTAAACTTTACGAACAATTGATGTCCACTGGAGCAAAAACGGCAAAGTTGATTGGATTAGCTAAAGTACACAAAAAAAAACCCCTCTGAGTCCTGTTCTCTTTATCCCGGGAGGTTTTTATCATAAACTTAACAATTTTCTAACACCCTTTTTCCGAAAGATTGAAGGAGTAAACATAGAAAATAACACTAATGACGCACGAAAGACTCTGGAAAAAAAAACTTGAAAGAGATGAACAAATGATCCTATCATTAGATGTAAAAAGTTTATAAAAATTTGTTCCAGTAAACGAAATCTTTAACATTGCCCTGCGATCGTTTTATGCTAGGGACGATAAATCACACATAACTAGAACAACAACGAAACGTCTGCTTGATTTAGCCGTCACAAAAGTCCGTTTCAAATACAATGAAAGTTGGTACTGTCAGAAAGACGGGTTGGCAATGGGTGCGTCCTTGGCGGTGATTTTGACCAAACTTTGGATGAAATCGTGGGAGCCACAATTGAAATTACAGACACCTAAGTGTAAAACCAACGCTCAATTTAGCACTTGTCGCAATTGCAAAGATTGTGTTACAGCACGTTCCAGGGGTTGAGTGTGAAAATTGCGATAGATGGTTCCGCGCAAAATGTCAGAATCAGTAATACAGAATATGTTAGCATGAAAAATCAGTTGTGGATGTGCTGATTCTGCCGTTAAAACGATAAGACTGACATTAACCATTCATCCAAAACAAAAGTTTTTCTAAGTTTTATTGTCGATATTGTGAAAACAGTTAGAGGTGACACAAAAATGCTGTTATATGCGGTCAATAACTTCCATCCAAATCTTCAATTTACATTGGAAACAACGAATGACAGAACGGTTTGCCATTTCTGGACATGCCAATTTTGCATATGGTAACAGAAACCATCAGTTACTGGAACAATTCTGATATATCGAAGCTGTGCACCCCTTCATCATAAGAAAAGCATAATACAGGGGAAAATACATCACCTGTTCCAAGCCACCAACAATTGGGAAGCGTTCCTTGAAGCATTGACAAACAAAGAACAAACTCGGGAACTTAATCAATATCCTAAGAATTGGGTTGGAATACTGTCAAGGATACAATTAACCAGCTGCGAATGAAAGAACAAAGAAAAGGACATAACGAGGGTGTAGCCGTAAAACAGCAGAAAAAAATTGAGAAACAACAAATCGCATTACAGTACAGGTGCAACATCTCTAATGAATTTGTGAAAAAAGTCAACAAAATTCATCCTGTACAGACAGTTTTTACCACTCTGAAATTTAACAGCTGTTTATCTGGCCTTAAGTCTAACTTTGATAAAGACCTCAAATCCCACGTGGTTTATGAATTCAGTTGTAGTTGATGCAGATCCATCTATTTAGGGCAGAAATGCCTCAATATTGCCACAAATTTTTCAAAGCATGCCAATGGGGACTCACCGATGGAAATACATGCAATTGAGTGCAACGGTAACAAAATAGTTTCACTGTGGAAGATATTAGTCCAGTGCGGCAGCCAATCTATGTTAAAGACAATAGAGGTGGTCTATTCCAGAAAACTGAAACCAGCCATCAACACGCGCGACGATTACCGAAGACGCGAAATGACATTAAAATTTTATGATAAAATTCCGACTTGAAAGAAAAACACGTCATGAAACGAAAATTTCAATTTTACAATTGAATTAAACCAAAATAGGTTAAAAGTAATTTATATAGGTTTTCTTAGTAAAAATTGCTATATCTGCTATATCAAATGCTATATCAAATGTCTAAAACTGCTATATCAAATGTCTGCTACATCAAAAATGTACATTTACTCAGATGAAAAAATTTTAGATACAACGGTAGATATATAAAAATTCGTTTTAAAATTCCTTGAATGAGTGACTTTAGTGATTTGCATATTATTTTCTGGCTTTTCATTTTAGCATTTTGTTTTGTTTATAACCTGACCATGAACTCAGAATTCGAAAACGTCAGTAAGAAAGTGTTAAATTGAGAATCTTTTTTAAATTTCATATGTTGAAGGCTACAGGACCGAGAAAATTTTTTTTCAGGAGCAATGTTTGTTCACACCTACCCATGTCGGGCCTTGCGTCCAGATTCGTTTTTATCTAGCCATTCTTAATTCTAATTGTTCTTGTTGTTGGGGACTCGAAGATTTGTTGAAGATGAAAAGAAACACTCAGAAATAAAACCTACAACTCTCAAAAAAACCGTAAAAGTACTGCACCAGATCATGACGGAATAAACTATCAAATGATGAAACAATTACCACTAAAAACAATAGAAAACCTAGCGCAGACAAATCAAGCATCAATACAATTAGGACATGTACCAGCCCAATGGAAAACGACAACGATAACAATGATACCAAAAGTAGGAAAAGATCACAAAACGCTAGGAGGGATACAGACCACTATCATTAACATCTTGCTTTGAAAAACTCTGCGAGAGCATTGTAAACCAACACTTGGTAAATCACTGCAAAACATTAAACTCTTTTGGAGATCAAAAACGTGCCTACAGATCTGATAGATGCACAACACATAATCCTTTAAAGCTGACAGAAAAAGCAACAACAAGTTTCAAATGGAAAAGCCCCACAGCTGCTGCCTTTTTAGACGTAGAGCAAGCTTTTGATTCAGTATGGCAAAAATGTATCTTTTATTAGCAAATCCAAACTAACATACCATGGTGGATCACAAAATGGACTAGTAGCTTTCTAAGTAACAGAAACATCAAAGTAAAATACAACCATGCAATTTCTAAAGATTTTACATGCGAAGCAGAGGTCCCCCAAGGGAGCATTATCAGCCCATTTTGTTGAATATGTATTTAAGCAAACCGAAATGCGAGGACACGTCAATCTCCCAATATGCTCATGATGTGGTTATATACTACACATATGAAAAACAAAAATAAGCTTCTAAACACCTTCAATTTGGAATCAAACCTCTAAAAAAGGAAAGCAAAATACTCTGTATTCACTAGACAAATTCTGAACAAAAATCTGAGACTAAAACTAGGGTCAGAAGACATCAACGTCAGCAAAAAATTTCTCGGATTTCATCTCAACTATAATTTGACATAGACAAATCATGTCAACAAAATTATAGCAAAAATGAAACAGAGGATAAACATGCTAAGACTTCTAAAATCAAAAAACATAAAATTGATTATTTTTATATACCCACATAAAACAATGGTAAGACAACTATACGTATATGCAAATGCAGCTTGCGTAAATGTAGCAAAAAGTGATCTCTACAAGATACAAAAAAAAACAAATTAAAGCTGTAGGACTTGCATACAACCTGCCAATGTGGACGAACGTAGATGAATTACATAAATTGGAAACTTAGATACAGTTAACAATACAATTCAAAAATTAAGCTCGGATTACTTTGAAGGGGCTATAAAACGAAATAAGGAAATTAAAAACACAATGAGAAAACATTTGCTACATTGGAGCCAGATCAATATGTATCAAATCCCTTTGGAAAACATTATATGAATGGAAACAAAATTAAACAGCGATGAATGCGGACGTCCCTGGGGTATGACTCGAGACCTTAGCTGAAGCCATTCAAAACGAACAAGAATCGGCAAAAAGGGAAAAATGAAAACTAAGACAAAACTCCAAAACCAAATTGAACGTGGAAGTCTTGGGGTATATCTCGAGACGTTAGCTGAAAACATTTGAAATGAACAAGGATAAAAAGAAAAGAGCATAAGGATGAAAACAAAGTTTAGGGCAAAACTCTAAAACAAATGTGGATGCGGACGGCTTGGGGTATGACTCGAGACGTTAGCTGAAGCTATCGAAAATAGTAAAAATTCTCCCAAAAATCTACAAAACAAAGATAAATGCGGATGTGTTGGGGTATGACTCGACACGTTAGCTGAAGTCATTCAAAAATACACTGCCCTGGCCAAAACACTTTTTTCTGCAGGTATGGTTTTTATGGGTTTGCATGTGTGTATGTTTGCCTGGATGCCTAATGCGCATATATGTGTATATTTGTATATGTAAATGCATTTTCAGCTCCTGACATTCGTCTTCAGATTCCGGCTAACCAAAGAAAGAACGATGCAAACCGCATCAGAAAGATCAGTGTGGGAGACTAGACTGATCACGGGAATCAGTCCAGTTCTTGAAGCTGATCTAACTCCAGGGTACCAGCAAGGAAGGGCAGCATGATCGTTGGAATCATAATGAGGCCTTGATGCTGGCCCACACTCTAACCTCAGAGTAGCAGTAAGGGAGGGCAGCTTGATCGTGGGAATCATGCTGAGGCCTTGATACTGGCCCCACACTCTGTTCCGGCTCGGGAACAACCACTCATCCCCGCAAGGCCGGAAACAACTGCCTCAAGAAGAGGCATAAACCACAAAATTCAGTACTCTCCGTGCACAAACCCACTGCTCGTCCTCGGAGGGCTGGCTATCGGTGGTGCACTGAGGGTGCCTCTCTTTCTCTCTCTAAAGACTTCTTCATTACTGTATTACATTCACTATAAACTTCAAAACCAGTAACAAGTCACCGTTCTAGCGCACAAGCCGGTTGCTGGTCCTCGGAAAGGGGGAACTGGCTGCCGGTGGTGCACTGAGGGTGCCTCTCTTCTTTCATTCTTCTTTTTCTCTTTTCCTTTCTTCTCTAAAGACTCTACACCTTCACTCTCTCTCCCACTCCCTCTCTCCCCCACTCCCTCTCTCCCAAAGTTAGTTGAAAGCTGAGTACAGATTAAACCGGAGAAACCAGCAGTTTTGGGAACATACATTTTAGGAAATATGGCACTTTTCAAGGAAATAAAACCTACCTTTTCCATTTTCCAGTGCTTTTCTGATTTTTCATATGTTTCAGAAAAGTTTTCTGTTTTCCTTAGAACTCGCTTCAGTCTACATAGTGGCAGGATTAGCGTCATTCAAGCAAGGTTCACCTGAATTACGGACAAGAATGTCCGTAAGTAGCTGTAGAAATGAAATTGCAGAAGATTTTACAAGCTTTTTTCTTTTGAGCTGATGTTTTAATTGAATTGGCATTATTTTGGTCGCTTGTTGTATTTGTGGCCACCTTAAAAACTGGCAATATGATCTTAAAATTCAGGGGATCACCCTTAAGCTTTTACTAATTATGCTACTGCAACTATTCCTTTTTAATATCAGCTTTTTCTGGTCGGCTGCGCTCAAAGTCGGAGTAAATTTTCAGGTTTTTTTGGGTAATGGCCGAATCTTGCAGCATTAGCTCACCAGACACCAACGACGACAAAATTGCCTCTTGTGAACGTTGCAAAATAAGCCTTACCGAACCTGAAGATACTTTCATGTGTAAATTTTGTTTTGGCGCAAGCGAGAAGAGCTACCGATGTCAGTTCTGTATAGTAAGTCATTTACGGCAGCTTCACGAAGTAACAGATTTTTATGGACGAGACGTTGGGATGTGTACAAAGCATCGAAGTTTAATTGTTTCGGTTTGTACAACATGCCGAGAGATGATATGCATGGAATGCTTTTTGTCTCATTCAAAACATGACTGTGTTGACTTGAAATCTTATGCCGCTCAGTTGAAGCGGAAGGTACATTCTTCTTTAGACGATTGTATAACCAGTACCAAAATTGCGGCCAAATTATTTGAAGAAAGAAATGAAAATTTTGCAATATACCAGAAAGTTTTGCCGTTCCAGTCCCACGGTCAAGCTTCTGAGTACTTCCAAAGACTTGTTCTTACTGTTACGTCTGAAAAGGCCGCTCTAATGACATTTCCATGGCTGGATTCATTGCAAAAAGAGAGAGATTCGAGTCTAACTGCGCTGAGAGAAGTTGAGCGGAAAGAAGAACGGTTGAGATCGCTGTTATCGCGATCGAACTATGCTCTTGCCTCTGAACTGAAAGATCTACCTGAATCTTCTCAATTGTTGGATTCAGGTAAAATACAAGAAGATGAGAACCAACGTTTCCAAATAGACTTGGAGCGTTTTCAGACAGAAATGGTTGAATGGGAGTCAGAATTAAGAGAACAATTTGCTAGTTCGATTGAGAACTTTATACAGCGGATAAATCCGAGCACAATTGAATGGGATCTGGAGGAACTGGGAGAATTTTGCAAGCAAAATTATACTCGAATCGCAGCAAGCGATAACTCCCTTTGCATTTTGGATGCATCCGGAATTGGAAACGCGAGCGTCGAATTACTAACTCGCAATGTCATTTGTAATCATAATCATCTTGAGCGATTAATCCTAAAGACTTTATATCATAGTTTTTCGCGTTCACGGTTCGAAATTTTTTCAAGTCCCAGTGGAATAGCGCTCCGAAGATGTTGGGAAAAATTGACCTTATTTCATGGCATTGGCTTTGATGATCAGGATATAGCCATACCGACAACTGAAAATTTAATTGGCACGTATACATCAGATAAAGGAATTGTTTTTGCTAATTATTCAGATAACCGAATTGTTTTCTCTGGAGCTAAAAAATTCGCCTTTCTTTTCTCACAACAGCCACGTTATATGCAAGCAGTAGAAAATCTGTCGACGAAAATCCAGTTTTGCGCTGCTGTGCTGGTTATGAACAGTCCTCGGATACACTTGTTCATGTATACAGATTCGAACCCGAAGCTGGTGAAGAAATGTTTTGACCCCTCAAATTTCGGAATGTCGAGTGTTGATTCAATCTTGTTTACAAAGACGAGCGAGAACGATGCTTACTCGCTACTATGCTGGAATCTTGAGCAAAAACGAATTTTTGTTATAAAGTCAGTAATTAATTGCGAACATTTTTTGCCGAAGGAAGACAATATGATTTCTATCCAATGTAAAGCGAAGCTGAAGGACTTAACCGTGTTCAAAAATGATCTCTTTATTCTAACTAATGATCATAAAGTGTTGAGGAAGATTGACTTTCTGACGATTTCGAAAGAACGCTTGACTGAAAAGCCTTCATGCCCTATTTCAAGACGTAAGGATTTTGGCGTGCCATGGTGTACGAATGCCGGAACTAGTAAATAGATCGTCGAGCACATTATTACAGCATGCTACACATATAACATTGTTTTTAATATCCTATTTCTGGCTGATTTTAGTATTAACATGCAAACTAAATGTAAGAATTCGTCTTGAAGTCGCTCTGACGGTTACTGGGAACTCTTTTGTAAAAGTTTTAGTTTTGTTAGTCCTTTTTTAAGCGGATTGTGTTTTGCGCACTAATTTTTGAACATTGACCTCTACTGAATGCTTCGTTTCTTACGGTGCCGTAGCCCTCATTATTAAATAAGTGACTAAGGAGGCTCACTGTCAAAGTTACAGTAAGGGACTTCCATTAAATAACTGTGACGTTGTCAAAAAATTCGTTAATATGAATACTTATCGAGCATGATATTTAAACAGAATATTCTTTATTTACATAGAAGCAAGCCTCACCAAATTGTTTGTTTTAAATTCATAAAAGTGAAAGAGATTGTAAAGTTAAGTTACTTGCTAATTTCAACACTATTGAGAATTAATTAAAACGATTAAGTGAAAATCTTTACTTACTCAACATTTAGAGATACTGTACTGAAATATAGAATCCATTGCATCCAAAGTACAGCCATCCACCAACATCAGCCTAAACTTGATAGTAATTAATTTTCTACGCATGCAATTATCTATAATACACATTAATAGCAATACCAACCTCGTACCAAAACAGTTTTATCGTGGTATTGGATATGGTGACAGAAACGGACACCAACAGCTGAGAAGAAGGTCCAGCTGAAAAAGATCACAGGCAGTATCTTGTGTTACAATGTCAGCATCTTAACCCTACTAAGCAAAGAAGAAGAAAAAACTGGATTTTACTTGCTCAAAGCCAAAGACGCAGCAGAAGGGCTCAATCCCATTTACAACTTAGTGCTCAAGAATCACCACAACACTTCAAGGGTTCGTTAACAATTCTACTTTTGCAGTGAATTTATAAAATGTCCTATCTAAACTTGATGAGCGCTCAGTCAATTTTGATCAATTGAAATCATTTATCGTGAAAACAGAAATGTTTGAAACCATGAATGGAGAGATTAAAGATAAATTTTATGGTGCTTTTAAAAGTAATTATCACTTTCATCAACTGTGTCACTAAAGTTCAGTTCAAAAACTAAAGGGGCTCAATTTTTCAGAGTAATTTCAAATTTTGACACTTTTTGGGATAATTCCGAAGGAATTTTGACAAAGCACATAACTTTTGTTTCAATCACTTGCATTTTGCACACTAACACGTCTTTTGACTTCAATAGTTAATCATAATAATAATAATAATTATAAAAATGGCTCAACCAAATATAACTTTGAAACCGTACTCAGGTACAGAAAAAGAAAGTTTCCGTGAATTTGAAAGATTGTTGAGAAGCATAATAGGAGTTGCAGGAATTGCAGCTGGTCAACAGGCTAATTTTATGTCATTACATCTTAGAGACTCAGCATTAAGATATTTTCAAACACTTGACGACGCTACAAGAGCAGACATTAATTTAAGTCTAACAGCACTGAGAAATCACTTTTGTAACCCCCAATTGCAGGAACTACATGTCATTAAGTTAGAAAGTTTGAGATTCGATCAAAAAACTGATACACCAGAAAATTTCTTAGTAACACTTCAAAATATGGCAGTGAGAGCATATCCTGACCCAACACCAAACCCGGTAGCAGCAGCTGACCCTGCGTTAGA
This sequence comes from Convolutriloba macropyga, assembly GCF_964194025.1. NCBI lineage: Eukaryota > Metazoa > Xenacoelomorpha > Acoela > Convolutidae > Convolutriloba > Convolutriloba macropyga. Next base: position 46,216,582 of record NC_134482.1, read on the forward strand.
TGCAGGAGCAGAGAGAGCAAGAATAGATCGTGAAAATGCTGTAAATGCACAAAATTTACTTTTTGCACAAACTGAACGTGGTAATCAGATTAAGAGACTTTTTGTGAAATGTATGCCAAGTTGGTTAAGAGCAAAGTTACTTGAACAACCAGATAACGCAACAGTAGATGATTTGTGTCTTTTTGCCAGAAAACAACTGACAATTCATAACTTATGTAAAACAGACGAATATGCAGATGGAGCATTCAGTGAAATGAGTAACACAGTATCAGAGAACTTAGTAAATGCACTTTCAAAACTTACACAGACAAGTGAGGCTATGGAAAATAAAGTAAATGAACTTTCAAAACAGTTTGAAGAACAAAAATTACAACATCAACAACAGGAACAAGTTTTGAGTCAGCAAGGTATGAATGCTCAAGAAAATTATTACCAAGAACAGGGAGACTTCAGAGGAAGTTATAGAGGCCGCAACCGCGGTGGTTTCGGATTTAGAGGACGAAACAGAGGACGAAATAATTACCGAGGTAATAATAATAACAGAGGTAATTGGAGAGGACGAGGATATTATAATAACAACAAAAATTATCCTCGGAACAATAACTTTTCGCAGCAACTTTTCCCTGCATATGCAAATCAACAAGCAGCAGGTCAAGTTTCACCTCAAGCACCACCTGCACAAGCATCTAGTTCTAATGCTCAGCCTGCCACTGTTCAAATAACACCTCCCGCTCCCCCTGGTCATATTGAAACAGTTCAATATTCTAGTGTAACATGTTTCATTTGTGGCTATCCAAACCACACTGCAGCAACATGCTCTCTGCGAGGCAGAGGAGGCAGACGCGGCGGTGGTAGTTTCCCATTCAATAGGAAACCAAAAAACTAAACGAGCCACAAGTTCCACAAAAGTCCTCCAAAAATTTAGATTTTTCTACTAATCATGTAACTGACAATGTATTTGATTTTGATACTAGTAGTTTAGAAACGGAAAATGATTTATGTGCCGTTATCCCTTTGGAGGGAGAATTCCTTTCTTATGTTAATATTCTCTTTGATAATAAAATTCGACGAAAAGCTTTAATAGATACTGGTTCTTGCGCAAATGCAATCCCAGAAAATCTTTTAGAGCAACTACAAAATTCCGATGCAAAATTTGAGTTCACATCACCATCTTTCAAAAATGTAAAATTGGCTTCAGGTGCGCCAATTAACATCTCAAAGGCCGTAAAAATTACTTTTGATATCACAAATCATGAATTTACAGACACTTTTCTCGTTTTGCCAACAATGAACTCAGTTATTATTGGAAATCCTTTTTTCAAGAAAAATTTTATTTGGATTTGCCCCGCTTTCAATCTTTTGAAACTTCCAAATTTGACTGTCCAGCTTAATGAAATTAAGCCAAAAGGTAAATCAAAATTTTACCTGAAAAAACTTAAGAAAATACCCATTTTTCTTAACAAAAAGCATGCCCTACCCCCAAATTCACACCAAATTTTAGAGTGTTCACTCAAGGATAACTCTGAAAGTTTTTCCGAATGTAGTGGAGTTGTTATCCCTAATGACGAATTTGAACAATCTACAGAGATTGCCTTAACATCATCTCTGAGTACAGCTGAAAAAGACGGAAAATTGTATATATCAGCAATTAACATCACAGATCACTATGTACATCTTAAAGCTAACACACTTGTTGCATCTTTTGAAATTCTGAGCCAAGCTCAAGCAGAAAAACTTATCAGTATCGATCCGCAACTGATAGCGTTGGCTAAGCAACGTGATCCTGATGACATTGAAAATGGTCTTAATCAGCTTATTCAAATAGAATGTTCAAATGATGAGTCCAAAAAACGCCCTGGACCTGAGTATGAGAAACTCTGGTTCCCAACCCCTGAAACTTGTCCCAATCCTCATTTACTCCCACCCTTACAACGTGAAATTTTCGACCAAATCCAACATTTTCAAGGTCTTGAAAAAATTGACCCCAAAGTTAATGAAGTTCACAAGCAAACATTCTTAGCAAATTTCAAATGGGAAAAATCTGTTTTGTCAAATGACCAAAAGGTCGAGGTCCAAAATTTGTTGACAGAGTTTTCTGACATTTTCGCCAAACATCGTTTCGACGTAGGTTACAATACCGAGTTGAAAATCAAACTTACACCCGAGCATAACTCGCCTGTTTATGTACAAAGTCCACAAACACCCATACATTTGCGAAATGAACTGATTGTCGAACTAGCACTCATGCACTATTATCGTTTGATTACAACCTTGTCACATTCAAAATACAGTAGTCCAGTATTTGCTCAACGAAAAGCATCCGGTAGATTGAGAATTTTAATTGATCTAAGACGAATAAACCATCTGTTAAGGAATGACTATATAAACACGAACTTTCCAATTTCAAATATGAGCGATGCATCGAACCATTTCGCAGGAAAGAAATTGTTTAATAAACTTGATTGTTCGCAAGCATACCATTGTGTGCAAATGGCAGATGACCTTTCGGTTCAACTTTTGGCATTTAATTTTGCTTCTCGTACTTACGCATATAAATGTCTAGCTCAAGGTCTTAGCAAATCTGTCACAGGTTTTAGTTCATTCATCAGACATTACTTAGACCCATGCTTAGCAGCAAATATATGTACTCAGTATATGGATGACATAGGAAGTGCAGTCGATAGTTTTCATGAGTTGATTCCTAACCTAAGGAAAATATTTGAGTGTGTGAGAAAATCAGGTTTAAAACTATCACCAAGCAAATGTGAATTTGGTGTTCAGGAAATAACCTTCTTAGGAAAAGTCATTACTCCAAAAGGAATTCAACCTGAGAAAGAAAGAATTGCAAAATTCCTTAGTAAATTGACAATGCCTAAAACGGTTAAGCAAGTGAAAAGACTTGTCGGTTTTCTACAATTTTGGCGAGATTTCATACCAAACCTAGGTGAAAAACTTTTACCGTTTTACAAACTTTTGCGAAAAAATGTAGAACACTACATCACTGATGATCATAAAAAAAGTTTGAAAACTTTGAAAGATGACCTAGTTAAAGCAACAGAGCTTACCCTTAGACTGGCGAAGCCAGGAATGCAATATGTTTTGTTATGTGACGCCAGTTATTATGGCGCAGGTTTTGTCCTAATGATTGAGGACTATGTCAAGGACCAAAAAGCCAAAGAACGAAAAACTTATGCACCAGTTGCTTTTGGTACAAAATTGTTCAATGAAGCTCAATTGAAATTTTCAACTTATTACAAAGAATTTTTGGGTCTGTATTTTGCACTAGACCATTTTTCGCATTTTATTTGGGGAACTGAAAAACCAGTTATTATCCTGACAGATAACAAAAGTTTGGTACAATTTTTCCAATCAAAAACAATTCCCCCATCTTTATGGAATCTTCTTGATCGATTACTTTCTTTCAACCTAGTCATTGCTCACATCCCAGGCAGAGCTAACTATGCCGCAGATTTTTTGTCACGTATTCAAACTGATCCTGACCAAGCGATTGAATTGAAATTAACTGATCATATTCCAGTCAAGGAAATTGAAATTGAAACGATGGCAAAAACACCTGATGTTTTAATGAACGCTGTAGAAGATTTTGATCACTTGTTCAAAGTAATACTTGATGAAAACGTTATCAACCAACTCAAGCAAACAGGCATTCCAAATGCTATTCTTGAACAAATTCAACAATCAAATCAAGTTACTGAAAATGAAGAAATTTCAGGTTTTGTCAGATTTTTGTTGAAAAATACCGAAATTAACGCAGTTTTAATGCCAGATCCGGCAGACAAACTTAATGATTTGCATGACAGAATGACACCTCTTAATCTCTTAGATGAACAAATGAAAGATGAGACAATAAGAGAGGTAATTAAGTGGAAAAAAGAAGGTCAACCTGTTGATTTAAATTACCAAAGTTTTGAATTGAAAAAGTATGCAAAACAGTTCCAAAGACTTATTTTGAAGGATGAAATTTTGTATCGACAATTTTTTGATCATGCTGGAAAAGTTGCAAATCTCCAGTACTGTTTACCAAAACATTTGTGGAAAGAAACAGTGTATAGATTGCATAATTCGCCAATAGCAGGTCATATAGGCATACAAAGGACAATAAATGAGTTCAGAAATAGATTTTATTTTCCAGGTTTCACAGAGTATTTTGTCCAAATGATTAAAAATTGCCTAACCTGTATCCAGCAGAAAAGCATTTCAAACAAGTCTTTACGACCATTTTTGCAACCAGTTTCATCCCTTCAATCATATCCAGGTGACATGATGCAAATTGATATTGTAGGACCATTTCAGTCTCCACTTTACAAATATGTCCTAACCGGTATTGACGTTTTTTCAAAGTATCTTTTTGCCGTTCCACTCACAACTGTCAACGCACAAAAACTTGCACATGAACTTTCATCAATATTTTTCGAACACAGCTATATTCCAAAAACTATAGTGTCTGATCTTGGAACAAGCCTAGTTTCTGAGTTAATGCATGAACTTGCATCATTGTTAGAGGTGAAAATAAAGCATGCTAGTTTGAAACACGCACAAAGTGTAGGTGTAGTTGAAAGAGCTCATGGAGCGTTGAAACGTATCTTAAAGCTTAACACCAATCATCAATGGTCAAATTGGCACAAATACGTACCATTGGCAGCCTACATTCATAACACCTCATACTACTCATCAATAGGTTGTACACCAACTGCAATTTTTCATGGCAGAGAGCCAATCAAACCTCTTGATTTGAGATTTAGCAACACAGCCATAAAAAGACTTGATCCAAAGTCTGATTTTGTAATAGAGTTGCAAGATGCCATGCAGCAAAAGTTCGCTGAAACAAAATCTAGGCTCATTCACAGCTATCACCAATATCGAAAATATTATGATGAAAAAGCGTTAGCACATCCACTCAAGTTGCATTCCTATTGTTTGATTTTGAATCCTAAGTTGACGAATCAGAATGATTTTGGAAGTAAGTCCATGAATGTTTGGTTACCATTGTATAGAGTCGAAAAAGTGCTTACTGATTCCAATTATTTGATTCGAAAAGTAGGTACCTATTTTACCCAATGTATTCATCGCATAAGACTCAGAGCATATAGTCCGAGTGAACCTCCGATAGATCTCGAAAACATAGATCAAGAAAAGTTCATTCCAGACCCAGTCTTAGGAAAGTACAGACAAGAGCCTGCGTTATTTGATAATGAGATTCCAAAATTGTTGGAACACACATTCATGACAGATGTACCAGAGCAAGCAGAACAGGAAGAAGATGATGCGCAACTGACAACCGCAATTCAATTTCAAGTTGCAATACCACCTGTTCCACCAGCTCCAGTTTTGCCTCCACCAGTTGTTCCACCTGCAATGCCTCCAGTCCCTCCACCACCAGCTCCAGCAGCACCAGCGGATCATGCTGAACCAGGCGGTGGCCCTCACCTTGAATTTCCTGACCCAGTTAACGATGAGAATGAAGCAGACGAGCCAGATATAATAGATCAGGAAATTCTAGATGAAGAACTGGAGCCAATAACAGACGAGGAAAATGATAATGATGCCATTCCGGATGCTGATGATCAACCATTCGCTGAATTTCCACAGACATTTGAGACCAGACAGCCTCAGATGCCAACAATCCATGATAAGATTCGACCAACATTTGAAGTCGACAATACACCGGAACAGCGAGAACCACGTCCTACTAGGATACCAATGCCCAATACGGCAGAAACTCCTATAGCAGCGACACGCCGGAAAACAGTTACCTTTCATCCTGAAACGAAGCACACCACTTCTCCCACGACAAGCAAACTCGGAATACGGGATGGAAAGTTATATTTTAAAAATCCAAATGAAAAACGGTCAATAATTATTCAGTCATGTCGTGACAATACTGCCCGCTTAGCTTTTGGAAAACCGCCATCTAGAGCAACAAAACACGATATTAAGCGAAGCGAAGAAGCCCACAATCAATTACTCAATACAACACCTCAGTCTTCAAGTTCTCCATCTACTTCACAAGCTTTACCAAAACAGCCTTCACCTTTGTTAGATTTAGTAGTAGTTGCTAAGAGACGCACGAGACAGAAAAAAGAAAAGGCAGAGTTACAGAAGCAATCTGGAATGAAAGCCTTAGTAGATGATAGTCTGAAGATTTTCTTCAGCCGAGAAAACTTAGAAAACTCAAAGTTCTCTGTTGCCGACACTGTTTCAAAATCAAATCCAAATTCCTTTTTCCAAAAATTGGACTTCAATATCCCCCCGTACAATCTAGAAAATCAGGACCTAGATATAGGTTCATTGCTAACCATTTCTGACGTATCAAACAATCGGTTTATCTATAGTCTTGTAACAAAAGAAACCGATGCCCACAAACCATCATACTTATCATTACAAAGTTGTCTTCAGAACCTTAAAAAGCATTGTGAAAACTACAACATCACTGATTTAGCAATCGCACAACTAGATTGCAAGCCACAGCAACTTTCATGGCCAGAAGTTCTTAATTTAATCCGAAATGTGTTCAACAATTTTAACTTAAACTTATATGTTCATGTAAAATAAAAAGAAAAAAAAAATATTACAAAAAAAAAAATATATAATAAATAATTAAAATAAATAGAAAAATCATTAAAACTATTACTTTATTTTATTAATTAAACACACTATATATTCACTTACTATTAATTCTTAGTTTTAACCCTTATTTAACCTTCAATTCTTTAATTTATAATTGATGTTTTATTCTCATTGCTTTACTTAATTTAATAGCAGTTTTAATGTATAAGTACCCGGATTTAACATTTCTTTTTACCCTGACGTATACAGGATAATATTAATAGTAGTTAGCTTTATTCCTATAGTCCCCCTAGTTTATAGAACTCCCACATGTATGTGCTTTGCCCTTAGAAATCTTTTACAAAAATTTTTGCTATAATTGACCTATTTCAAAAATTGTACCCCGACTAAAAGTCCCACCCTACAAAGGAGGGAACAAACCCTCTCACTCCTAGAATCAGCATTGAAAATGGCGAATGAAAAAATTTATTTTGAACATCAAAACTCAAAAGAACTCAACGTAAAAATTGAGCAAGAATTTCATGTCAAATTAGAGCCAAAAAATTCAAATTTCTAGAAAAACTAAGGCCTATATTAAAAATCTGTGGGGGCCTTTGGTACCTAGCAGATCATCCTCTATCGAATGGTGTACCTCTGAAGCCTCTACGGAAAAAAAATTTTCAAGGTCACCCGCATATGCGAACTTTTTAAAAAATTTTTGAATTTCCTTAAATTTTTTCCCCAAATTGACCTTAATCAAATTCAAATTCCCCAAAACGCAGCTCATAAAGTTTCATCAACCTAGTAAACTGTTTGTATTCAAAAAATTTATTCGTTCAGCTGAAATTTAAGTTAATTTTTCTATGAAGAATTGATGAAAATTATATGAAATTTTGTTTGAACATCATTATGAGTCACTTTTTTATAACATCACTCCTGAGGAATTTAGCAGCACGTGGCTGCAGCTCACCCTCGGCTTTTCGAGCATCAAACTCACCCTCATTGCTAAATTATTTATAAAAGAGTGAGAAATCTATATTTTTGACCAATTTCAAGTTTTGCTGTCGAAAAAATGTAAATTAACCTTTTACAGGGAAACTGTAAGAGTGGCTCGCAGTGAAAACCTCTTGAATTCTTTAACAGTGCACTATGTAAAAGAATTGCCGGCCCATTTCCATTCTTTAACTCACAGTGTCGATAAACACTCCACATCCCTTCATTTTTATAAATCCAAAAGACATTTATGTCGCACTTCAGCACCCATGCAAGTCCAAGAATCTGCCACAAAAAAAAAAATGATTTTGCCCTGGAAAACTACATTTTTTCCACCTAATTTGCATATTAGAAATAAAGGCAGTAAAAATGTACCCATGATTCTGACACTGGCCAAGATGTATTTTTATATTCGAACACATCGAAAGGATTTGGGATATAATTCATCTCTTTTGTACAAAATTTGATAAAGTCAGGTCGCAACATCATGTCCGCAGTGCGAGCTCTCAATTTGTTACACTCATCATTCTCTAAAAATCCATTTTTTATTTTTGATATTCATTTACATACCATTAAATTCAAAAAAAAAAAAATGCATGACCTGATTTTTTGCCAGTTATCAAATAATAGACCGAAGAAAATACACAATTCCCAGATGTTTCCGAAATATGAGGCTGCACAATTGGAAGCGCCGGTTCACATAATTCCTTCTGGTATGAAGTACCAATAAAAGGTTTCCTTTCAAATTTGAAATCGAATTCCGAACACCACTTTCTTTGCATAGCTTCACTGGGAGTCGAACATATTATCTTTACTTTTCCACAAAGTTCATTAAAGCAATCGGGACATTGCCTCACCGCACTGGAAAAACAAAAAGAGATTTTACTACCTTAATAACATGATTTCATTCGATGATGTTTGATTACTTACTCTTTCGCCACTAATTGAAGTCCCCCAACAAAATCTGGTAGGAAAAAGTTTGAGGATCTCAAACCCGCCACAAGCTGTTTTATATCACATACGTGATCCTCAGTTTGTCTGTGAATTCTTCGTGCCACTTTGCCCGCAGTATCGGCAGTCGGCACGACAAAATTGCCTTTCATTAATACGTTATTGACAACTTTAAATTGTCGAAAACGATCGCTGTAAAGTTTGCGATCTCTGCCAAAATTATATTTTTTGTCAATTTTCCCAGTCCCACAGTAAGTTTTAGCAGCTTTCATAAGATACACTTCCATGACTAATCTTAAAAAATTCACGAAAATTGAGTATTTTGATTTAGAGCGCTCACCAAGTGTGAGTGTTAAAAGAGTTAAGAAATAGTAAAGTCAAATTAGTCAAAAGTCATTCTAAAACAACATTCTAAAACAAAGCCTAGCGACATCTAACACAACTCAGTCTGGTTTTAGTCTGTTAAGTCTCACGTAACTAGTAATAACGATACATTCTGGCAAAGACGCAGGCCAAAACTGATTGCACTGTTTGATAAATACAAAACAGGATTGTTAAAGTCCACACAAAAGGAGCGACACTGAGCTGTCCCTCAGCTCCCACCCCACACGCCAAAGGTACAGACTTGCTCCAAATTCTTTCTGTCCCCACAACCACATAAGTACCATTGGGGCAACAGTGTATTTGAGTCATACGCCAAACAACCACCTCGCACGAAAGTACGAAGGGGGCCAACAAGACGAACAAAAACAATTTTCTCAACATGACAAACAACTGAAATAGAGACAACTTACCATTTGAACACATACTTTTGTTTTACCTGACTACTCTACTTGTGAAAACAAGGAGTAAGAACTTAAATCTGAAACACAACAAAACATCATTAGTTAATTTTTAAATTCTTAAAGCTTAATTTGTGTTTAGATGAGGCTTGCTATTTCCCTAACCCTTTTATCCCTAACCCAAATTTATTGCTCAAACGACTATGATATTGATTATGACGATGTTTTGAAAAAAGGAATTTTGTTTACGGAAGAATCAAAAATCATTATTGCCGAAAAATTCATTCCAGTCCAATTTCTTGTTCCTTTTCCATCGTATAACTTCACGTTGAAGACTGAAATCAAAGACATGCTTGCCAAGCTAAATGATATGTGGAAACTGCCATCTGCCCATTGCCCTCTCGATTTCTCATCACCTTTTCATACAAATGAATCATATTTTAACGTTGATTGGATGTTCAACAAAATCCACCATGAAGTCAATCAGTCGAAAGCTGATATCAAATTGCTCCGAAACGAAACATCAACATTTCTTGGTGAAAAATCTAAAGTGATGAAATCGACAACAAACGAAGAGAAACATTCACGAAATGCTAGAGGAGCACACATTGGAGCGTTGGCAGCAGCAGGTCTAGGTCTATTTGGTTCAGGCCTTATTGCAGGAGGATCTGCAGATTGTGGATTGACCGGAATCTTCGGCACTTGTCAAGACCAATCCGAAACAAATGCAGCTAATATTGAACATTTAGGAACAATAACTTCAGTCTTGACTAGTTATGTGAGCCAATTGAGAACAAACACCGACGAGAAGTTCTTCCTTGTTAGTAACAAACTGAAAGCAATTGAAGAAGCACAAGCTCAAATGACTGAAACACAGAATAAGAATTGGCAGGTTATTCAAGAACAATTTAACGTAATCGAAACTAATTTCAATATTCTTCGCGATTGTAATCAAATGCTGTTTTCCAACCAACAGCTAAATTTCAATTTCGATACGATGGCGAGTCTTCTCTCTTTATTATATGCCGACGTCAAAAGTTATCGGGCTTCCGTCTACACCTATCGAGTCAACGTTTTGAATGCAATTCCAATTCTGATGCAAAAGTTATTGCCAATCTCGTTAGTTCCAAAAGAATCCTTACAAGCCATTTTAAAATCTGTTGGAGAGGACTTGACTTTATCCGGCAGCAGATTATCTTTGGCTATACCTTATAACACTGACTTGCTTTCATATTATGAAGCAAAACTTCTCCGTGATGTCGTAACAGTCGAAAAAGGGTTGATATTGACCCTTGCGATTCCGTTGGCGTCACGGACTACTGCATACTCTACATATAGAGCTAAGGTGGTTCCCATGCCACAGTCTGAACCTCGTATGGCGATTAGATGGGTAATTGAGAACCCATATCTTGCCGTCTCCGAGGATCAGGATGAAACCGTTACCTTATCCCAGCAACAATTCGATCGTTGCATAGGTTCTTCGAAGTACAAGATTTATCATGAGCAATTTCCGTCTCAGTCAAATCAACCTTCGTGCCTTGCAACCTTGTTCTTGGGATCCATACTCAAGGCAGCCGAGACATGCGACACGGAAGTGTTCTATCTTCCAACGAATGTCCAAGCGGAAAACTTGGGTTATGGAATTTGGCTTCTTACTTCAGCCACAGATGCGTTTAGCATACGCACATATAGCCTGGAAAAGAGCCTGTCTGGCCTCGGATCTACTACTGACGGATGCAAAATCTGTCTTCTTACAGTAGATTGCGGTTATCAGGTAAAAGTTGGTGATAATATAAAATTGCGATCAGATTTGGAAGTTTGCGACAAAATAGATCCCAAAACTGTAGACGTGAAACTACCCGATCCCCTGGAACATTTAATGAACGTCGTGCCTGATTTGGATAGCTTACCTTATTTCGAGTCACGTACTATAGCCGGAGTCGACTTATTAAAGAAAGTCCGTGCAAAACTTCTGTACAGCCCGAAAGTTGAATCGACTGACGATCTAGTCAAGATAGCGATGCCTTTGACTATGGAAATGAGCAGCCTCAACCCATCATTCAAAACTACCTTGAAGGAATATGTCCCTTTAAAAATGTCTCTAACCTTATCAGTTGTAGTCTTTGTCATCAATCTTTTCCTTCATCTCCTGTTCATGTGGGCATATCACAAATTCAAGTTAATACGGAGTGTTCTTTCACCGTTCATAACGCGACCACACGGAAATTTGAAACCATGTTTCATTATGGATGTCAAGTGGGAAGATAAAAATGAAGTCAAACTTTGCATGGAACGTTATAATGAACTTAAACGGGATTATGACATTTTTGTTCGAGCTGAAGACAAATTGATATCATTTGAGTCAGCGCTTACTGCTGTCCCTTCGTCAAGAAGGTCATCCATTCAATCCCGACATCATCCTTCTGAGCGAAATTTGTCATCATCTGATCAAGCCGCGCAAGACGAAACCAATGTCTAAGAAAGTGTGCAGTTTAATTGTAAAGTATAGATGTAACTCGTCAAAAATATCAACAACTGCACGACCAATTAACGATCATCCACAGTACACCTGCTTGTCCTATCCCACATTTTAAACGACAGCAGATTGGAACAATCAGCGATCTACGTTGAGCAAATTCCACACGACTACACGAATTTAGTTTTATCCTTTTCTGACAACAAAAAGCATCTTTTATATCTATTGCTCAGCCTCATCCGTATCCCTGATGCGCATATACCTTTTATTTCTTATGCATGTAAACTGGACTGGAACGAAAGGTGGCAACTTTTCTATCTTTTTCTACAACTACAATTGCTCCCTACTATCCTAACAGTACGATATTTCTCAACGTCATTGAATGATGGAGTACCAAATTTTTTGGAGTCCGGAAGTTCTTAAAAGGACGGGAGTGTGACGTTGTCAAAAATTTCGTTAATATGAATACTTATCGAGCATGATATTTAAACAGAATATTCTTTATTTACATAGAAGCAAGCCTCACCAAATTGTTTGTTTTAAATTCATAAAAGTGAAAGAGATTGTAAAGTTAAGTTACTTGCTAATTTCAACACTATTGAGAATTAATTAAAACGATTAAGTGAAAATCTTTACTTACTCAACATTTAGAGATACTGTACTGAAATATAGAATCCATTGCATCCAAAGTACAGCCATCCACCAACATCAGCCTAAACTTGATAGTAATTAATTTTCTACGCATGCAATTATCTATAATACACATTAATAGCAATACCAACCTCGTGCAAAAACAGTTCTATCGTGGTATTGGATAATAACTTTGATTTGACTGAAAAGAAATGAAAAACAAGGCAGATAAAAACGGAGAAAAGAAGGAATAGAAGGCAGAAAATGAAAAAAGGAGATGAATTAGAATAACTAATACTGATTAACAAACAAATGGAGAGCAATTTAATACTTTTGGTTTAATTTTGATTTGTCAAATTCACTCTTTCCAAAAAACAATTTAAAGAAAATGGTTTAATCTTTTACAAGATGGGCAACAAACCCCCGTTGATTGCTCAGGTTAAACTCTGGTAACCAGACCACTACGCGTTTCAGGATTAAGTTGATACAGAAATAATAAAATGGTTTAACGAGATTTAATTTGCTCATCAACAGAGTTAAAATTAACAGTAAAACATTGATTTGATGGATCGATCTTGGTTAATCAATTATGTTACATTTATACAACATTGTGAATAGGGTAATGGCAAATGTTAGCAATAACTTTTGTAAAGCACCATGTCTTCAGAATCGAAGTTTGGTTCAATTATGAGTTTTACCGACGTTTAAAGCTGAAATCATGGCGAAAAAGTAGACGACACCTCAAGGCCAAACACTTCTTTGCAGTTTCGTAAATTTAATTGAATCGATATCACTGGATAATGGAGGCGGATGTAATCGATATTCTTCGTTCAAAATTTAATCTGTGAGGAGCGATTTGAATTTACAGTTGCAGCGTAGGAGAATTCAGGTAGAAGAGTTTCTTTAATGGATTAACCTAACTACTGAGGCAGACCCGATATCGGCTCTTATTACAGCCCTAAGTGTTCTGTAGGTAGAGCTATTGATTTGTGCGTGCGAAGTAAACTTGCTGAATTCTAAGTGACTAACCGGCTCTGGAAAACACTAAATTTGTACTTCAAATATTAGAATACTAAATTGAAGTAATAAAAAAAAGTTACCGGAGTCAAATGTATAAACATGGTATAAATATTCTAGAGACTCAAATATAAAAGCATTAAGGGAACTGATCTGGAATGGTTTTTCTATTGATGGAGGTTGCACTTATTGAGAGCAAAGCAATCACGGCAAGGAATGATATCAAGCTGTCTTGAAGTTACCATTAATCACGTACTTGTCTGCGGTTGTTGGCACAGTGTATAAATAGGCAAATAAGATCATTAGCATTGTCAGGCTGTTATATCCAGTGAACTGTGATTATTTTTCTTCTTTCGGAATTTGGATTACAGGAGAGCGAAAACAAGCGTACATGTCATTATCTATATGCATGTGTGTGCTACTCTTATTTGGCGCTCTGTCTAGTGACTGCTAAATGGACAAAATTTATCCAAAATGGCAAAAGTTTTTGCGACAGAGGAAGGGTTTGTCTCCTTATACGCCATCCCGCACGAAATTACTGACTCAACCTTTTTTGGAATGATTACGTTAATTGGGGGGGATTCGTCGCGTCATGGGAGATAGGAGACTCAGAATCAGTTTTAGTTTCGCCGCCAAACAAATTGCTGCTCTAAGCAAATGAAATGTTTCCATTTCTTTGCTAATAATAGCTAGTTCAGTTTTATAGATTGGAGTGGTCGTTTCAGTCAATAGTCAACATTTTTAAGTCTACATTCAGTTACAGCTGTCAGCTGCTGAATGCTTAATCTGCGTAATGGTGAATGGCGGAAACCTTTGGGTATTCCGGCAAGTTGTGAGAGCAATTTACGGTTACACCAAAGTTGATCGAAGTGTCCACCAACTTTTGTGCTAAAAGTGAAGTTATATATTCTGCGTAACTTGCTTCACATATTCTATCATGGTCTTTAATCAATGGTGCTTATATTCTTAGAGTTTTCATAGATAGCTCAAAATTTAGCGTGATTAAAACAACGTTTTTTTTACTGCGGATACTTTTTCGGGACTAGAATTAGACTATCGTAGTTAGATATGATCAGTGAACGTGTTTTGTGGTACTAAAAATTTGCTTGGGAGAAAGCAGGTTTTTTTAATTGACAGTAATATTGATCCTTTAAGGTATCATCATGTGATATTATAGCGAAAAGCCTCTTTTGTTCCGACGTTAATCAGTTCGTTAAGAACTGCAAAAAGTATGAACAACGGATTTTTCTCTCAGATCAGACCTGTTTTAAAATAAGTTTAACTAAATTTACTAAAAGAAAAATTAAACGATCAATGAAACAGGAGAAAATGAGTCGAACACAGATTCTTTTCAAACTGTATGTATTTTGAAAAACTGTAATTACGCTAAATTTTTGCCAAAAATTTAAAGGCTTAAGAGCCAGATTTAACTGTTTGAAAGCAAGAGAAAATGCAATTAAGCTGAAAAAATGTTTTTCTGAAATTATCATACTTGTAGAAAGCTGCTTTTTTCAAATTGTGACCTATGCTGTGTTCGGTTTGTTCAGGATAAAATTGTAAAAACTGCTTTCTGAATAAAACTCTATTATTTTATTGAAATTGTTTGAAGAATTGATGATCTATTTTAACAGAAGAAAGTTTTGCGAATAATAGCAGTTTTAGTGCCCTTTTTGCGTTTTAAGTTTTTCATAGAAAAAACGAGAATCAATTGATCAAAGTAAAAGTATAATTGTTTATTGAAAAAGAAAGCACTCTTTGTAAATGACAGGTAAGTTGGCTCATACCACTGCACAATAATGTTCCAATCCTCAACCTTATTTGAGGGATAAGAACTTGTATGCTACCCTGGCTTTTTTGAAGTCAGTTTTGGGCAATCGATATCTTTGCCTAAGATACGAAACTGGTCTTCATTGAAGAGCTCTTGAAAAGCCGATTTGATTGCTGGGGTAATTTAAAAATTTATTGTTTCTTAAAAAATGCGCCTAGAAGTTTTCAAAAACTTTTACTTTTTTTTCGATCTTTTTACGTATTGTCTGAGCTACGCTTAAATATTAAATATACTTCAGATTTATTAAAAGAACTGGATATCTTGGAATTACTAAATGTAAGATCCTTCGGAAAAAAAGTTACCTCAAAGGTCAAATGCTGATTAGCGTGGCTCATTGATCTTGCAAAAAAGAGCATTCAGTTTAGACCTTTTAAACTTTTAACAGAAAGTTCAAAGTTTTCCTTTTTGATTCCATAAAGTTTCTCAATATAGTTTAGGAACGAAATTATAAATTTGCTTTATTGTTGCTTAAGGGAACGTGTATTGAAGCATTTTTTAAAGGCGTTTGTTAGTTCATTAATAAACTTTTTTTAATCTGTAAACTTTATTAATGAGTGTCGCTACTTTTAAGACAAGGATACGTACAATCTGAATGCTATTTTTGATGTTCTCCGATTTTTTTGGCTCCCGAAGGTCAATTGGTCATTTCAGACATTTTTAATCTTTTCAATTTGAGTTTTATTGGGGCTGTTTTTGGTGCTTTTTCCCCTAACTTATGTCACTCATCCTCTATTATTTTCTTTTTCGTTATTTTTTTTGATTGTTTGGAAAAAACGAGCATCAGATTGAAAAAGCAACTCTTGGATTTATGCTCATTATGCTCCAATATTTGATAAAAGGTGAAACCGTAAAGTCGGCTTTTTTAGACTTTTTTGGCCTGTAGCTTTTATTTTCATTTTTCTGAAAAAATTTCATATCGTGGGATATTTATGTAAACTATCTTGGCGGATATTTATACAATTTTTTTTGCAATATTCGTGAATGCTAGTACCTAATTATACGAGAGGCTTTAAGGGATTTTGCTTCTATACATATAAGCGCTCCCTAGAATTTTGTTATGTATTCTTTTGACTACAATTTCTCTCAGCTAATTTTGGCCGAAAAACATCTTGTGTAGAGTAGTGGAAGTTTGTTTTATTTTGAGTTAATTGTTGGAGACTTATTTTTGTGTAGAGATTTAGAAACTAAAAAATGGAGGCTTTAATTTCTCTCTTAGTTATAGCCTCGACGGGGTAGCTAAAGCTATTATGGGCCGTCTCTTTGTTTTTATTACAGTTCAAAGATTTGAATTGCCTTTAGGCGCTCTTTTTTTAATAATCTGTTCACACATTTTCGTGATTTTGGAATTCAAATTGAAGTTAGTATTTTGGTCTCGTTAAACAAGAATTGGAAAAAGCGAGTTATTTTGCGGCGAGAATTTTTTTTGCTCTAATTTTGAAGTAGAGTGAGAAAATGTGTTTGAGAAAAAATTCGCTTTCTCGATTGCGGTTTTTTCTTCACATGCGGCAATTTGACTTCGATTTTGTTTTTCAGTTTTCTACTGGCGTTTTTTCTAAATGGTTTTCCCATTCCATTCATAGACCATTCTTAGTCTCGGTTTTTGTTTGGTCAATGATTATTCTGGGAATTGTTTTAGGACTCGTCCTGCTATGTTTTTTTTCGTCGTCAAGACTTTTGTTACGACCATTTGACGTCACAATTACTGCAAATCTGCTTTTTGTTCATTCGCTCATGCAATTTTGACTGAGTTGCATGCGTGAAGTCATTTTTCACTCTTAGTGGAGCGAATTTTTTGTGCATTCTCAATTTTTTGGTCGCGTGACAACTCACTCTCAAAAAGACTTCCTCACTCTGAAATTGATTTTTCTTTACTTAGTTCACAGAGATAAGATCAAGTGAATGTGTGTCACTCTAAATGAAGGTAATTTGAGAGCAACTAATAGAGGCAGCAATAATTTATACAGATTCTTAATCAAAATATGACATCTCAGCCTTCAATGAAAAGACTATTTTTTGGGCTGTCTTTTTAACGGTTTTTTTGAGACTGCATATTACAAAGTTTTTGCCGCTATTTGATGGCAATCGGCCAGCTATGTTTTTAATTTTCAACAAAATTTTATTTAGGAAGTAGGCGAAACAAAAATCGAATAGAAGTAGCCAAATGTTGAACAGGGCATTAATTGGCTGATCTGCTCTTTTAGAACCTAACGCCTTACTAGTGTCTATGAATGCAATTCACCGAAACTGTTTTGGGGATAAAATTTGATGGCGTGAAAAGCGGTTCTCAATCTTCTTGATCCTAAAAGTTTGACAAACATCAAATCCAAATACAACACCTCAGCATTTAGTGAAAAGAAATTTCTATTTTGGTCTGTTTCTATTACTATCTTTTTGAAACTGTAGATCTACGAGGCTATTGCGGCTATTTTCTGGCAATCTGCCAGCTATATTTTGATTTTTAAAAGTGATTGTCAAATTTCGTATTAGTCCCTCTTTGCGGGTGCTAATTATTTGCATCCCCTCCCCGAAGAGAGCGTGGAATATTATTACATGGTGATTAGATCTGCAAGTTTGGTGAGCATCATTTCATAAATCTGTATTCTGTGATCTTTGATCGGCAGTACTTTGTTCTTAATTTTGGTCAGAAAACAGACAGGCAAGAGTGATTCTATTTCGATTGAATCGAAGTGCTTATGAGACAAAAAGTTATATTGCAGAAAAGTTACATGAGTTCCGAAGCGGACGACAGCGATTCTTCGGACTTCGACGAGAATGCCGAGGATTCGGACGAAAACATTAATGTCACTAATTCTGATGGAAATAAGTGTGATCAGAGTCAAAATAAATTTCCCTCTGCCTTCAGGTTGAAACGACATCCATGCCATTGTGTCTGTTTGCCCAGAGAACCTCTTGTAGCGGTTTCGGATCACAAAGTAAATTCCTAATTGAACTGTGAATCAACAAAAGGCTTGCTCGCTTTTGTAAAATAATAATCACGAACTGAATTTATCTTTAACACTTCAACCCTTTCTCATTACATCAACCACCACCCACTCCCTAACGTTGAATTTTAAATTAAAATTTGAACTGGAATTATACGAAAATTCGCTCATATTTACGGTACTTACTTACCTATGCATAAATATGTAGAGAAGATTTAAGTTAGCTGAAAATTTTAGCATAAGTGGCATGTGAATAGATTTTGGGTCCCGCCCTGGTGGACGCTATTTCTATTTTGAGACTTGGTCACAAAGGTATATTTGAAGGTAATGTAATGACCTTCTAATGATCCTTAGTTTTAATTTGTTTTTTTTTCATGATTTCGGTTACCTTTTTCAAAACTATGATAGAATTAAACGCAGGAGCTGACAATCGATACTGTTTTCAGGGTATTTTATCACTTTTCAACTTCGGATCAAATTCGTCCAATCTTTCATCGAAACCTGAAGTGACGTTGAAACACGTGGAAAAGCTGCACAATTCGTTCTTCTTTGTTGATGCGAATTCAGAAGCAACCAAAATTGTGTCAGCTGGCGATGGTCGATCGATAGCTGTTTCGGATGTTGAAAGAGGTCTCAAAATCATATCAAGGTAAGACTCTAGTAAATTTACACGTAATTACATAAATTGGCTGACAGTTTACAAAATAAGGCAAAATTTCATATTTGTAATCATTAATTGGTCGCGAACAAAGTTTGAAGCAGTTGAAAAAATGAAGTTGATTAAATTAACTCCATCTTAGTTTGTCGCATAATTATAGTCAATTCAGATCAATCCTGCAGATCAAAAAGCCAATTCGGCGCGTGGAAATTGCAGCCCGCGCAATCTGGTTTTCAATGTTGCAATATAATTCTTGACCAGCCTTATCTTATAGTCTGGTAGTTAATTTCACTCTCCCCGCTCATTGAGTGAGACACGGCAATGAAGTTACTGATTGCATTGTCATTTCATTGTTGGCTAGATTTTGACCCAAAACTCCTGTCTCTGGGTGAGTTTCTATCGACATTAGGGAAATCAGGCAAGGTTCTAGCAAGTATCATAAATGCTGTTCCTTAGCGACTACAGAACATGACTGGGTATTTTTTAAGGGCATCTGACAGACCCTCAGAATTAAAGCATCTATTGTCAGCAACAACAGCCATACTCTTTTTTTTCATGCAAAGTTTTTACTTTACCGGTTTCTTAACTGCTCTTATTCAGAAATTACATCTCATACTTAAACAGAATCGATTGTAAGATTACTTATCTCAAGGACAAGATTCCAAGTGGTTAAATCAGCCTCATCCTCTCAACCGGATTTTGTAGTGCTCCTATTTTTATTACAATTCAAATAATTTGAATTATATTGGGATGCTGTCTTTTTAGATCTTCACACACTTTGATTTTTGAAGTCAAATCGTGAAAGTGATTTTGGTCACGCCGGAACAGGAGCGAAAAAGCGACTTGTTTTGTGGCATAATTTTTTTCACTCCAATTTCAAGTGAGAAAATGGTCTTTGAACAAAAATGCGCTTTCTCGATTGTGGTTTTCAGTTCACTTGCGGCAATTGGACTTCGATTTTTGCTTTTTTTCCAATTTGTAATAGTTAAAGTGATTCCTCAGTCCATTTACTGGCCATTCGAGGTCTAGTTTTTTGTTGGGTCAATAAAATTTCTCTGATTGTATCGGGACTTATCCAGCTATGGTTTTCGATCAAAGTTTGTTTCGCTTTACATCATTTAGCCGCTTTTTTTGAAATTTTGCATAAAATTTTCTTTACTTTTCTAGGCTAGTTTCCTTCTCCGGAAATTGTTTGCAAATGCTCATTAAAGCAATTTAAAGTGAACTGAATCAGTATCGAAAAATAAAATAAAAAACTGTATAAACCCAGAAAGCCCAATTTTAGATGCCCGCTACTTGAACTTTGTTCTAATAAATCTTAGCTAACATCTCTAATTCTATTTTGCATTGATGCCAGCACTTATTTTCTCTTATTAAGAAACAGGAGTATGTCAAAATCCCTTCAGAATAGTTCGCACTTTGTCTTTATCTACAACAAAATGTAAATCTTTATTTCCAACAAACAATTTTTATAAGTTTTTTATAAGTGTGCCGGGTATGCTTATAATTAAATTTTTTATAAATTTAAATTTTTTATAAGTGTGCCGGGTATGCTTATAATGCATGATAGCTCAAATAATAATGCTCAAATAATTAAAGCTAATTTAATTTTTTATCCATCGTTTATCGAGGCGTCTTTGACAGATTCGTCACATCATTTTTGTCCAATGCTTTTCTCGATTAAAATCCGAGTACGAAATTGGGAAGCGGTAGTGTCAGGCTTTAAAACAAAATGAAACTAGTATAGTTAACTTTGTTATACATAAGAGGGCAGAGTTATTGAAAATGTTCTAAACCGTAAAATCTGTCATTTGTAATGTTGAAGGCACCAAAGAAAATTCGAATTGTTCAATTTTGATCCATGCATTTTGGCATCTAAATGACAAGAATGCTCATTAATGTGCGTTTGCACATGACGTTCTGACCCGAGCTCTATTAAGTTTTTTACTTAATTGTCAACCAAATGAAGATATAATCAAAAATTGATGTTTGAGTATAAAAAAAAATCGTTGCACAGGCAAATTACCAATTGAATTAATTAAATAAATCCGTGCCTCATTACAGCGTGCACGAGATCGGATATTAAAAGAAATACGAAAAAGAAAACTAACAACACCAACAAAAAAGCAAAAACAACAAAAAATCAAAAACAAAAATTTATCGTCAAAAACTCTATCTAAATTTAAAAGCACCTAGTAACAACATCAAAAGGCAATCAGATGAAACTTTAACTACACAAATTTACTTTTTTAACTATTCAGCAGATAGAAATTTTCCTAAATCAGACTAGGTAACAAGTCGACAAAAAGAAGAAATAATGAGGCGAAATTCAAAAATCAAATAACAATTAAACCAAATAATTTCAAACGTATTAAAAATCATTAGCTTTTCACAAAATAATTCTTGATCAATTAACTGAAAATAATTCATTACGGATCTTATAGGATCTGTTTTTGGTTAGACTAAGCCAAAGAATTGGACTAAAGATGCAGAAAATCTCAAAAAATTACAAATAATTTGAGAAAACACAAATTATTGAAGCCATTAACATCATTAGCCATTATCTGAATATTCTGTATTTTTATTTCAATTGCTATTTATACTAATTTAGCTAAACGTATAAGCCAATTCGGCGCGTGGAAATTGCAGCCCGCGCAATCTGGTTTTCAATGTTGCAATATAATTCTTGACCAGCCTTATCTTATAGTCTGGTAGTTAATTTCACTCTCCCCGCTCATTGAGTGAGACACGGCAATGAAGTTACTGATTGCATTGTCATTTCATTGTTGGTTAGATTTTGACCCAAAACTCCTGTCTCTGGGTGAGTTTCTATCGACATTAGGGAAATCAGGCAAGGTTCTAGCAAGTATCATAAATGCTGTTCCTTAGCGACTACAGAACATGACTGGGTATTTTTTAAGGGCATCTGACAGACCCTCAGAATTAAAGCATCTATTGTCAGCAACAACAGCCATACTCTTTTTTTTCATGCAAAGTTTTTACTTTACCGGTTTCTTAACTGCTCTTATTCAGAAATTACATCTCATACTTAAACAGAATCGATTGTAAGATTACTTATCTCAAGGACAAGATTCCAAGCGGTTAAATCAGCCTCATCCTCTCAACCGGATTTTGTAGTGCTCCTATTTTTATTACAATTCAAATAATTTGAATTATATTGGGATGCTGTCTTTTTAGATCTTCACACACTTTGATTTTTGAAGTCAAATCGTGAAAGTGATTTTGGTCACGCCAGAACAGGAGCGAAAAAGCGACTTGTTTTGTGGCATAATTTTTTTCACTCCAATTTCAAGTGAGAAAATGGTCTTTGAACAAAAATGCGCTTTCTCGATTGTGGTTTTCAGTTCACTTGCGGCAATTGGACTTCGATTTTTGCTTTTTTCCAATTTTTAATAGTTAAAGTGATTCCTCAGTCCATTTACTGGCCATTCGAGGTCTAGTTTTTTGTTGGGTCAATTAAATTTCTCTGATTGTATCGGGACTTATCCAGCTATGGTTTTCGATCAAAGTTTGTTTCGCTTTACATCATTTAGCCGCTTTTTTGAAATTTTGCATAAAATTTTCTTTACTTTTCTAGGATAGTTTCCTTCTCCGGAAATTGTTTGCAAATGCTCATTAAAGCAATTTAAAGTGAACTGAATCAGTATCGAAAAATAAAATAAAAAACTGGATAAACCCAGAAAGCCCAATTTTAGATGCCCGCTACTTGAACTTTGTTCTAATAAATCTTAGCTAACATCTCTAATTCTATTTTGCATTGATGCCAGCACTTATTTTCTCTTATTAAGAAACAGGAGTATGTCAAAATCCCTTCAGAATAGTTCGCACTTTGTCTTTATCTACAACAAAATGTAAATCTTTATTTCCAACAAACAATTTTATAAGTTTTTCTGTTTGTTCCTTCAAACCCAATCGCTGTTATAGGAATCAGGGGCAACTAGTTTCCGTTAGTCTGCCGGGTATGCTTATAATGCATGATAGCTCAAATAAGAATGCTCAAATAATTAAAGCTAATTTTTTTTTATCCATCGTTTATCGAGGCGTCTTTGACAGATTCGTCCCATCATTTTTGTCCAATGCTTTTCTCGATTAAAATCCGAGTACGAAATTGGGAAGCGGTAGTGTCAGGCTTTAATTTTTTATCCATCGTTTATCGAGGCGTCTTTGACAGATTCGTCACATCATTTTTGTCCAATGCTTTTCTCGATTAAAATCCGAGTACGAAATTGGGAAGCGGTAGTGTCAGGCTTTAAAACAAAATGAAACTAGTGTAGTTAACTTTGTTATACATAAGAGGGCAGAGTTATTGAAAATGTTCTAAACCGTAAAATCTGTCATTTGTAATGTTGAAGGCACCAAAGAAAATTCGAATTGTTCAATTTTGATCCATGCATTTTGGCATCTAAATAACAAGAATGCTCATTAATGTGCGTTTGCACATGACGTTCTGACCCGAGCTCTATTAAGTTTTTTACTTAATTGTCAACCAAATGAAGATATAATCAAAAATTGATGTTTGAGTATAAAAAAAAATCGTTGCACAGGCAAATTACCAATTGAATTAATTAAATAAATCCGTGCCTCATTACAGCGTGCACGAGATCGGATATTAAAAGAAATACGAAAAAGAAAACTAACAACACCAACAAAAAAGCAAAAACAACAAAAAATCAAAAACAAAAATTTATCGTCAAAATTGACTGAAAATAATTCTTTACGGATCTTATAGGATCTGTTTTTGGTTAGACTAAGCCAAAGAATTGGACTAAAGATGCAGAAAATCTCAAAAAATTACAAGTAATTTGAGAAAACACAAATTATTGAAGCCATTAACATCATTAGCCGTTATCTGAATATTCTGTATTTTTATTTCAATTGCTATCTATACTAATTTAGCTAAACATATACTGAAACATTAAGTAAGTTCAATTGCGCGACATTTGAAATTAATTGACGTTCCGAATGTGCTAATGTGCTAAAAGAAGAGAAAAAGAAAAAAATTTTGACCACTCAGAAAACTTCCATGAAACGCATATTATCCAACAAACACAACATCAGTTACGAAATAATTTCAATAGAAGCGTAAATTTTTGAATAGCAAGGAATTAGATGAGGATAAGTTAAAATTTGACGAAAAATAACGAAAAAGAAAATCCAAAATTTTTTCAAAAATTGTGAAAGCTCGTGGCATCGAAATCATGAAACCAATAGTTAGAAGATAAAACCGCTAGACAGGTTAATACTGGTTACAGTTGAAAGGAAGGTTGTCCTGTCATTACTGAGACTGACTTACAGTTCACGAAAGTAAGTTTAAGATGGTTAATGTTCAAAAAAGTTTTCGAAAAATTATATTTAGTCTTAACAGCCATAAAATTCAATAGCTTTCCACAGAAGTCAATAAATACTGTAAGTTATGCCTCGATGGGAAGATATTGATGTCATGTTTGTTGTTCATAAATTATCAATAAGGCATCACAATAAGTCTTTTGACTATGAAAAGAACAACAAATACAGTCAAAAACCAAAATTTCTGTAGAAAAGTGCGTGAAGAAAGTGTCGAAGCCAATTAAACCATAAGTTTTTCTTGAAAACGTTATCTATGATCCATTCAACGTCTTTTCTTAGCCAGTGGGAACTATCAATTATAGTAAAATGTAATAAGATTTCAAAACGAACCAAATTAAAACAAAAAATAAGTTCAAAAATAAAAGTTTTTTAAAAATATTGGCATCGGAGTCGTAAAACCAATAGTTAGAAGATGAAACCGCTAACCAGATTGACTTTTGGTTTCAATAAAAGGGTCCTGTCATTATCAAGACTGACTTACTGTCCACGAAAATCAGTTTAAGATCGGTTAATGTAACAAAAAAAAATCGAAAAATTAGCTATCCCCTATTAGCTGTCCACTCAAAGTAAAATAATAGGTTCACTTAAGGCTCATTAGGAAGTTTTTTTGCATTTTTAATCAACGAGTCTATGCCATAGGACTCTAAAGTTATTGAAATCTCAAAATGAACATCAAAATTTCATTAAAAATTACGAAAACTGAAGATTCGAAGCCAAAAAAACATGAGCGATTCCTTGAAAGCAAATTTTTTGTGCATTGGGCATCATTTGACTGTTAATGAGGTTTGTCATTAGCGAAAACTAGATATGAAAAGTGACTAGTCTCTAAGTTACTAAAAAAACAAAAAAATGAAATGTTTGCTAAAATAATCAGCTCTCAAATTGAATTCGATTTTTTTATAGTAAACTTCCCTGTGGGACCAGAACTAGGCTTTTATCGCCTTTCGTCCATTGGCAACACAAGATTGTTTCATTTTGTGGCGTGAAATGTTATTTTGAATTTGTATTTTTATAGAAAAAATCTTAATTTGAACAAAAATTACGCTAAAGAGTGAACAAAATCATGCAAAAATACAAAATACAAAATTACGAAAAATTAAAAAAATCTTTAATTTTGAATTTGTGCGTTGGACGAACTTTTTAATGACCCATTCGATTATATAGTCCCCCCCTCACAAGTGGGGTCTGAACGCACTTTACAGTGAACATGAGCAAGTTGATCAACATCATTCGGGGTCTACGAAAGTGTATATAAATTTTTAAATGTTTCAGAATAAGCAAAGCACATGGGAGTTCAATCAGTGCTGTGTGTTGGTACAATGACAATTGTGTTGTAACTGGAGACACAAGAGGCAGAATCAAGGTAATATACCTCATCAGGGGATTTGATAATAAAACTGTCAATTACGAGAAAGCCCCCCCCCCCCCCCCCCCCCCCCCGTTATAGGGTAATCGGTCAACTCGGGGCGGCAAGTCAACTCCTATATACACGTATAAATTCTGACAAAAGTCCAACGTCAAAGCTTCATAAATAAATAAAGATAGCTTCAGTAGGCATAAGGAATTTGATAAAAGTATTTTGGTGAAGAGCGTTTCACTCTCATTTTTAGTAACTACAAGTTAAGTTAGATACTTCCTGAGTTTGGCGTGTGAGCTTCGTTACCCGGCACCATTGAAATAACTTCTTCGTCATTCATGTTTTTTGTAAGTTGTTATAACTTCGCTCTCTATGTTCGACTTTCAAGCGGTTAATTTGGACAACTTCACCAAATGAGAAAGAACGTTATAAAAACTAACCTGAACACAATCTTGTTGTTCCGACCGCACTTAGTGGCGAGGAGTAACTATGTGCTCAACGGTTTTTTTATTCAGGCAATTTTGTCCGAACGACATATTTGACGTAGAAAGAAATTCTCCTAATTGACGTAGAAAGAAATTCTCCCAAAGAATTTTTCAAATTTTTGGAGGAGTTTTCCAGGATTAACATTTTTGTGAACTTTCGTTATTTTGTTCCCTTTTAAGCATAGATTTCGACTAAATTTTTGATTGTTTTGCCCAATTATGTTAATAATAGGAATAATTTAGTGCTGCTCATAACCGCTTTGCCCATTAGCGAACTGTTATTAGTCTCCTTGTGGTTTTTACAATCGAATGTACTTGGATTATATAGGAGAGTTATCTTTTTTTAAGGTGAACGACTTTTTAACGTGAGAATTAAAATTGAAGCAATGATATCGGATACGAAAGAAAAAGAGGGAAAGCGATTTATCGAGAGGTTCCAAATTTGTTCAAACTGCTTTGCAGTTGGATGAAGAATTTATAGAAACAAATTTTTGGATTTTAGAGAATTTATTCACGCAGAACCATTTGGCTGTTGTTTTGACTTGGTTTCGTTTTTAATGAATTTTATGTCAATTATTTTTGTTCAGATTGTGCTCTCCTAGTTTGATTCAATTGGAATTTCCTATCTGCTGTCATTTTAGTTCGAATCATAAATAGCAGGGCTCACTGGCTCTCTAATGAGGCACAAGTGAAGCTATTGGATGGCTCATATTCGCATCTAATCTCTTTCCCACGACGTTAATGAACAGTCTGTGGTTCTCTAGTCAGATAAAGTTATATTTATTAATTGCTCTTGAACGAAGTTCATAGCAATTATTGTAAACGTGTGTGCCTACAAAAATTTTTGCTTGACGGTGTTGACTTTTCGAGTGACTTTTTCGCCCTTGACTTTTGCGTTTCGCGTGATCTAAAATTCTCTCTCAATCACAATTTCAAGTAGCTGAACTCAATTGGCGGCAATTTAATACTCAAAGTCAATTGAAAAGTGCGCCAAAATTGGTGCCATTTTTCACTTTAAATTTTAATATTGGTATATGTTAACCTCTAATGTGGTTATCTGAAGCCCACAATTGAGGTTCTTAGTCCCATTTAGGCTCCCCACCGACTGAAGCAGGCTGCAATTGATTAGAGCTCCCACTAAACGTTCGATGGCAATTCTTCCGACGTTTAGTTGGTCATGTTTAAATGTTTTCATTTCGAAGATGACAATCTATGGTTTAAAGATATATTCACACGTTTTTCCTGTAAATTTTGTCAATGAGAAGACAAATTAGAGTAGTCTTTTTAATTCAGCTGGATTTGTAAAGGGAGCGACAAATCGATTTATTCAAGGTGTGAAATTGTCTCGAACTGCATTTAAAGTGGAGTGAAAAATTTGTGATTGGGCGGATTTTCGGTTTTTGAAAGATTTTTTCCACGCGCGGCATTTTCTTTTTTGTTTACTCGCGTGATTTACTTCTCTAAAATTTAACTTTTTATCGCATTCAAAATGAGTTCTTACTTTAGTTCAAGGAGATAGAGTCCACTGAGAAATTAGCTAGTAGAAATAAAATATACAGATTTTGCATCCAATTGTAACACCTGAACAGCTAACAAAAAAAAAATCTTTTTTTGGTCTGTTTTTTTTTAATTTTTGAGACTTCAGATCTACAAAGCTATCGCGTATTTTCTCTGAAAGTCTGCCAGCTATGTTTGTTGATATTCTTAAATTTTGATTCTAACAGCTCATGTATTGTAAAGCTGTATTTTTGAACTGCAGTTTTAATGGTTTATATGACTCTTGCACTTCGTTTTAATAAAATATTATGTTTTTTTAAAAAAAATTTGCTCGTTTTTTTAGTTCCTGCTTTTTCGTCTTATTAACCACTGGTCTCATTGGCTCTATTTATGAGGCGTAATAGAATCGATGTAATAGTTTTAATTTGTGTCTATTTTAATCTGATTTTCAAATATTTAGTCTTTAACAAATTTGCAATATGTTAGAAGGTTGAATGTGGAACCTTATTTGTATTATGAATGATTTTAAATGTGATTTGTGGCAGAATAGATGTATAGAAGCTTTACAAGTACAACGTAAACTTTGTTGAAGAATTGAGCTCTTGAGGAATAATAATAAACAAGAGCCTGGGTTATAAGAGATTCCCATGCCCAGGAGCTGGAGAATAGTTGGTTTAATGGTGTAATACACTAGGCTTATAAATAAAGGGATCCTGATGCGTGTCTATACCAGGTAAGTTACAGTAGTTGCTTTTACCTGGAAACTCGTACTCGAGCCTAATGATTTATTTTCAATTATAATCTGTTCTTCAAAGTGTATTTAAGCGGTTATTTATTTACAGGCGTTTGATGTGCGCGTTGGTGGTCTTACTGCGAAGAAGAGCCGTGTTTTCAAATTCTACGAGAATGAGGGTGAGATAACGGACTTCTCGGGGGACAGTAATCGGAAGTACCTCCTTGCGTCATCTGCCGATTCCAGTATGTCCACTATTGACTTCAGAAGGGCCAAGTTTATCATGCAAAGGTGCATGTTTGATAGTTGTTTTGGAACCTGGGTCATGCCCAATCATGGCTAAAGGACGTAATTACAACCCCCCCCCCCCCCCCACACACACACACACACACACACTACCTAAGTAAGTATACAACTTTTACGTCTCTTGCGGCCGCGCTGTTTTCACGCATAGTGAGGTGCTACAGCAAATCATAAGTTGCAAATTGGTCTTCAGCGGTTTTCTGATGTCGAAACAAAAAAGATACTAAGGAATTATTCAAAATTTAAATTGCAACGGTTTTTGCATTTTATTTTTGTTCAGAAAACCAGTTTTGATTTGCAATGAAATATTCTCTAAACTTACACCTTAGTACGCAGACTTTATACCTCTATAAATTATTATATTAAGATTTTTTTCTGTGGTATAATTGAATTTTTAAAAAATAAAATTAGAATTTTTTCTTCCCTTCTCCTTAAATTATTAAGACAAGTTTCTTTGGTAGCCTTGGGTAAGCATTTTTACCCCCGTCAGAATCAGTGTTTGAATCGATTTGGTTGCTTACAAAAATTGACTTCAGTTCAGTAAGGGGTGTTTTTAACCCTTTCTAATTTGATTGTTAACTGATATTTGCAAACCTAAATAAGCCATTGAATTCGGATCTGTTTTTCCATGTTTTTTCCCTATACCTAAACGAAGTGAAAAAAATTGAATTGCTTTTTATCTACTGATTGATATCAGGGTTTGAAATAAGTTAGAAAGTTGGAAATAAGTTGGATTTATTTTTGTTGTAGTTAGGTTGAGTTCTAGCGTAACATTCGTAATCTAGGAGTTTTATATATTGTCAATATTGCATTGAAAGGTTGTAAACATTGGTGTTGACCTGTTCCATCAAATTTGCCATTGACCTTTAAGATCAAAATAGTTTTCAAAATCTGTAGACAGTTATCGTTGCTTTCTCATATTAGAGTCGTCAGCAATCCGTTGATCTTAGAAGTTTCACCGTTCCTTGAGTAATTTCTCAATAGACTATTGTTAAATAAAGTTGTAAATGTCATTCTAAAGCACCCTTTATTATTGTGAGTTTAAATGTCATTAAGTTCATATTGAGTAGTTGACCTTTTGTCAAACTGACTGATAAGCTTCTAGAGGGAATTGAGATTGGTTAGTCTGGTTAAGGAAAAATTCTTATGGTCTCATGCTTTGATATCTCTTCTCCAAGCAATATTCTATAGTGATGTAAATTGAGAACTGCGCGGCATAATTTTCTATTTCGAGGATGCTTAACAACTGAAGTAAGGAACAATTGACTGCTAGTCGCTATAAGATTTTTTAATTGACCATTTTTGAAAACATAGATTTTTATGATTGAAACTGTTCTTGTTTTTTCAATCAGTATTATCTCAGATTGTCGAGGTTCAAACGTCTCTAGTTTTTCTCGATTTTTATTTCGATGCAGAATTCTATCTGCGCTGCATAAACAACTTTTGTGAAACGGAAAGTGCGTCTTAACTAAAGTAATAAACCAATAAGATCCGTCAAAAAAATTGCTTTTACCATTTTAAGAAAACGGCGGCTTCCACCGTTTTAAAAATTTGTTTGATTAGAGGAGTTGGAAGGTTTGGATAATTTTCGTAATTAATTAACGTCGAGAGATTTAAAATTTCTATGGTTTAAGCAGTCAATATTTTATATTGCTAAAAATGAGAACTCGCTAAGATTAACTCCAGTTAAATTCAGATAAGGAACCAGCGTGATCGGCTATAAAAAATCTTTGCGTGAAATGACGGGACTGGGGTACATAATAAATGGAAAATGGAATAGATCGCAATATTTCAATATTTATTTGGCAAATCTTGACCTTCGCAGAATATATAACAACTTTCTGTTTTGATTAGTTGCCGTCAAACAATGTTTAGCAATTGTTTTGAGCCCTGATAGTTTTGTAATAAGATTTTTTGCTTGTTAATAGCCGCCGTTAGCCTCTCAACAGCTATTATTTAGGCGCTCTCCTTTTTTTACAATTCAAAGAATTTGATTTGTATTGGGGCGCTGTCTTTAAGATCTGTTCACACATTTTAATGATGTTCGAAGTCAAATTGGCGTAGTGATTTTTGTCACGCGGAAACAACAAGTGAAGCGGAAAAGCGAGTTGTTTTGCGGCGTAAAATTTTTTCACTCTAATTTTAACGGAGAGTGAAAAAAGGGTGTTTGAGCAGAAATTCGCTGGTGGTTCTTGTTCACATGCGGCAATTTACTTTAATTTTTGTCGTTTTTTCAATTTTTTGGGCGGATTTTTAAATGTTTTTCTCAATCGATTCATAGTTCTTTCTAGTCTTAGTGTTTTTGTTTGAACCTTATTTCTCTTTCTCGTTAGTGGGTTTTTGTTCACATGCGGCATTTTGACATTGATTTTCCGTTAAAAATTTTTGGAAATGGAGATTTTTTTGAAAATGGTTTTCCCAGTTCACTAATTGTCCGTTCTAGGTCTAGTTTTTGTTTAGTCATTAAATTTTTTTTTGAATTGTACGTTAAGACGTGTCCTGTTGTGTTTTTTTAATTCGCTTTACCTTTTGATCACGTTTTTGTTTCTAAATAAGTCACGATTTTCACGTTTGACTTCTGACGTAGTTCACTCACTGTTTCAACTGAATGGATTTTGAATTATTTGAATTACGTAATGTGGTGAATACGGTCAATGTCATGAGAGCAAAATCAAAAGAGACGATATAAACCGATAAAGCCCGGTCATTAAGTCATTGTTCATTAGGTTATCAAATTTCATTAGTGTTTGCTAGCTGAAATCGATATTCAGTTTATTAGCTTTTATTTCAGTAGCCCGAATTAAGTATAGTTACTAACTTTTAGAATTAAGAATTAAGTATAGAATCTAACTGAAAATTTAGAACACGCCAAATTCGAACACTTTATGACACTGAAAAAAAATTCGGTGCATTTATCTCTTTTTTTTCTTTCTCTTTCAATCCCGATGTGCTTCAAGCGCGTCAACGGCGGCTATTTTCCGGCGATATGCCGGCTATTTTATTGTATTTTTACGCTATTGAATTTGTCGTTGGAGTAAACGGGCAAAAGTTGGAGGGCATCCCTTCGCTGCGCTGTTATGTTAGTGATTTTATGGCTTCCAAGTGTATGGTTCACAACTAAGAGTCATAAATTCTTGGTTTAAAGTAATATATAGGAGAATTTGACCCCCCCCCCCCACACACACACCCAGAAAACAGTGAGGCTTGCCTCCGAGGCTAACTCGATGTGTCCGTCCTGAGTCGGTTATGTTGGTTTCAGTCAGCCAAGTAGCAATGGTGAAATGAGAAGTGTGGTTGTGATGAGTGAAGAGACCAAAGTGTTGTGTGGGCTGTCAGATGGCCATGTCCAGATATACGAGATGGGACTGTTCGGTGTACACGTCGAGAGGTAATTGTTTTGAACTCTCGCCCTCGTACTGCGTTTTTTGTTCAGTCATTTCATCGATAAATTTCAGAACGATAATTGTATGAAATTTCTAGAACGATGATTGGTCAACAGTACAAAAAAATATACGGATTTTTGTAGTTTTTGCGTTTCGATGAGTTGGTAAGCTACAGAAATTTGCGAGTTTTGAAAGAATTTTGTTCGCCTTTGGAGCCTTTTTGACCAAATATAGCCAATTTTGCTGTATGGTAATGAAATCAATAAAAAGTTACTAATTGCTCTCGAACGACGTAACCTTTTTAGAACCTGAAGCTGGATTTACCAACCTCAAGCTTAAGTTACTGGTTTTTGCTATATAAAATTACAAATATTAACATTGATAGGTGGTATATACATAGCGAAGACTGGACTAGCCGGAAAGCCTGCTAAAGGTTTAATGAAGGCAGCCCAAGAGCCCAAAATATGAAACATCATGAGGGTGAAGTTGAACAGAATAAACTAAGAACAGGTAAAGAAAAACAGAATGAACTATTACAATTTCTATTTGAACGATGCAATCCAGGACAGCCTCGAGACCGTGAGACACCCCCAGGGCAAATGAGGATGAGTAGTTTAAGAAAGTCCCTGAATGATAAGAGTGACTTTCGAGTGCTCATTGAAGGCTCTAAAACATTAGTTCGTTCAACACCTTGAGCTCTGAAAGGCGTCCCGCACAAGCAAGAAGCTGTCCAAGACTGCAAATCATATAACTTAAATTGATAGAGGCAATTTGATGCTACTTTGATTAGTTCTCATTTAAAGATAATATTTGCCAGCTCTATTTTTCCTATTATATAATTATCATGGAACTCGTGCACATATGAGTTTTTTGAGTTTTCACTTTTAAAACCTGTTCGAACTTCTCTTTGCTTTTTTGAACAGTTTTGACAGTCAAATTGTTCTAAATTCTACCAAGAGTTGTTTCGCTTTACATTTGATTATTGGCAGAGAGTTGACCCCGCTTTCTTCTCCATAGATTCTTCCAGTTTGTGATACTTCTTATTAACCACTCGTCTGAACGACTATGTGTAAATCAAACACCGATGCAATTTTTAATTTCTTCAGCTTATCCGAAATGCTGTCACGATACCCTTTGCGAAAAGCGATTCTAAAACCGTTTTTGGCTTTTGTGTATTACGTCGAGATTGCTTTTATTCACGCAACCATATAGAACAATCCCATATTGCAAGGCTGGTTTTTCATGTGTTTTATAATAATTTATATGCTGATTAATTGTCATTACATCATGCAACTTTTTGACAGTTGCGCAGAATTTGTCTTTTTGTGTATATACTCAATGTGTTGTCTGAAAGAAAATTTGTTATCCAACCATATTCCTGAATATTTGCAGGAATCCACACTTATTGGTATTTCGTTGGAAAATTTTGAGATGTCATTAACAGTGCCAAATCTGAGCACTTTAGATTAGATTTCGTTGCCTTTACGGTTATTTTGTTGTATTTCATTCACCGATCGACTCTTTCGATATCTTTATAAAGCTCCTCGTTTATGAACCCCACATTTGACTAGGCGTTTTGTGCCCATAATGTTAACAATATGTATATAATGATACCTCTTTGATACTTATTTTTTGAGCAGACAAAGTTACAACCCCGAATTCTGTAGTTTTGAAGTTTTTCTAGTATGATAGTAATCAACACTATTGAATGCTTTCTGCAATCAAGTAAAACAATCATAGATTTTTTCAAAATTTTTATCTCTCAACTATTTTAAGGGCGGCATCTCTAGTATTCATTTTGGACCAAGAACCAAACTTATTAATTCTGTTATAAACAAAACGTTCGAACACTTTTGCAAATGATTGGAGTAGTGAAATTGGTCTGTAATTTCCATAGCCCTTGACATTACCATCTTTATAGAGGGATTTACTTTGCAACTTTAAAATCGGTCGGGAAAGTTCCAGTTTTAACACAATTATTGAATACAATAGTTGGTGATTCACTTATGAGGGGATAACAAAGTTTAACATTTTAGAGGATATAACAGTGTGACCAGAACTGTTTTAGCATGTTTTTAATTACGTTTTCTGCCTCCTTGTGTTTGACTTCAGTAAAAAAGACTGTAGTTGCGTTTCAATGTGTAATTTTTTACTTCATTTTTGGCATTTAATTCCGTGCCGATTTTTGAAAAAAC
This sequence comes from Convolutriloba macropyga, assembly GCF_964194025.1. Taxonomy (NCBI): domain Eukaryota; kingdom Metazoa; phylum Xenacoelomorpha; order Acoela; family Convolutidae; genus Convolutriloba; species Convolutriloba macropyga. The sequence continues at coordinate 46,250,746 of NC_134482.1, forward strand.
TTGTATCACCTGCGACATGAGTCAGAATTATACGGCAAAATCAGTTTTGTTTTTGATCTGATTATATTATTGATGGTAGTATGCTGATGGTATTATGCGATTATATTGCTGATGGTAGTTTTCGGTCGGCATTTTCCAACTTATTTCTCCTGAAAGATCGATATGCTTTATCGGATAGCGCATAACAATTTTCCCTCGAATTATTAAATGGCTCAAAGTTATGTTGTTGGATTTTTAGTATGCAGTACCTGATTTGTCACCCAGTTCTTAAGCGCTCTTCTTTTTTAAGTGGGCAAAATCTTTTGAAAGAATAGGTTATTACCACATTAAGCTTTACGATTGCTGTAGTGGGATCAAGATCTATAAACGCGATATTCACTTTTCGCTCAGTAGAAACTCCAGTCTTAACCTATTATCAAGGTGATTAAAAACCCCTAGATTTCTTGTGAAGAAACTGCGTTCATTTTTTTTTTATTTCGGAAGCATCAGAACTTTTTCACACAAATGATGATCAACTGGTCCAAAACTATAATTCATAGCTCTCTTACTTAAAATCTTGATCATATAGTCTTCTCACCTGGCAGAAGTTGATGTTTCCCGGCTCTGTTGTGACAGTAAGTTCATACCGAATGAAGTAAATATGTTGGATAACCCTCTACACTCCTTGTTGTCCCTTTAGAGATCAATATTGAAATTTCGTGCATTTGTTGTTTCTCGAAATATGTTGCTCTAAGATAATTAAAAAATTCCAGCAACGGACTCGGAGGTTGACCGATACAAAACTGTGAATATAATTTTGACCGTTTTCAGTATCAATATCAACCGTTTTCAGTAGCAATGTTAACTTTTATAGTATCTGCGTCCGAGTGTTCGTTAAAACTTCTTACTTTGAGCTTATCAGATACATAAACTTCTACAGCTCCACCTTATACTCGGCAACGTGAGTAAATTTTAAACAGTTAAAATAAAACTTGGTTTTATTTTCAGACTTGTTTCGCCAATTCGCCACGTCTGCGTAATGGCAATTATATCTGGTTTATCAGTGAGTTGCTCAGTGCTTGATTCTAGATTAATACATTTTTCCTTGGAGAAAGTACATTATTTGTATTACAAGTGACAGCCTCAGAAGAACTAATGTGTTGCTTATATGAAATGGTGGAAACGGTGAGTTAAAATAAAGTGAGGTGATCTCTGAGACTGCCAAATATTACGAATCACTATATACTTCGACGACAGTCAGTTTCAGAATGAACGTCGTTTTTTGGTCAGTATTAGCATTGTTTACATTGGATGCGATAAATTGATCGAGATCTTTGTTATTTTTCAGCTTTTTTAGATTTCCCTCTTTTCCATTCTTAGGACTGCTCATTTCTCGTTTGTTTGCTTTTTGTTTTACATCAACTTGTTTTTGTCCTCTTTCAGTGAAATTGAATAATGCTGATCTGGGTGCTGATTGATGTTTTTTCGTTTTTAGGATAAGATATAAGGGAGCTGTGCACTAGTAAAGAACTTGCATTCTCGATGTCAACAACATTGTGTGGTTTCGGCTTACGTCCATGTTTTTTGATAAAAACTTGTTGTACGCAGTTGCAGGTTGATGTTTTCAGGCCTGGTCCTTTTAAGTAGTCCATTAAATCGGCGTCTCTTTGCTAATCGTTCGCTGAGGAACATCGGTTTTGCATTTGTAAGGTTACGCTGATTTCTCAAGAAATGTTTTCCCCATTCGCTGTCCTTAAAGTATACGAACTTAACAATGAATGCTGGTGGTTGGCTAGGGCGGTGGATCATGATATCTTCGGTTAAAAAAAGCTTCTAAAATTCAGAATGTCAGATAAGATTTACTCATTTTGCTCCTTTAAACGGTTATACCTCCAAATTGTATTTCCTGTTGGGCTGTTTGTAATTCGATTCTTATAATTGAGGTTTGAAATCGATTTCATTTTGCAACTCTTTGATTGCTGGTGTATTTTAACAGTGATGGCCGTATTTCCAGTTTAAATATTGTCTTAAATTCCGTTTTTGTTCGTTTCGTGTTTTTTTTTGGTTATACCTGCCTTCTGTTATATATGGCAAACCAAATAAAGAACTTTGCTTCCAGCAACAAAAGAATCCAAATTTGACGTAAGAAATTATCAGGATATGAAACGTGTCATGGTTCAACCTACATTCCTTTCTGTTTCTAGTCTCCCTATCTTTGACCAAATCCAGCACGCGGAAGCTGATCTGAATCTTGACAAGATTCGAGCTGTGAATGAGAACATTTACGTGGTCAGTGACGACAACGGGTCTATCCACGCCTATAGTCTTTTTCCCAATCGGAGAATTGCCAAGATTGGGTGTCACAAACTGTCAACTGAATGCTTTGACGTTGGTTAGTGAAAATTTTTTTACTGAACGGCACAAGTTATTGTGGAGAAAAAGTACGGAAGATAGACAGCCAAATTGAGTCTACTTTACAAACTGCCCTAAGTTTAGAATTAATCATAAGGAAACAAACAAAAAAGTTGCTCAATTGTATTTCTGAGGAATCAAGCTTATTTAACAATTGCAGAACAAACATAGTAAGCTCCTCCCATTAAGATTTGTCGTTCTTATCGGTAAAGTTTTCTTTGTAAGTTGTCATGCTCAAAAGCTCCGGAAGAAACAGAATAGATCCATTTTCTATTTAAAAATTTAACTGATTTTTATATTTGGTTTAAACTGATTTAAATTAATTTGGTTTCAGATCATTCGGGCGATCTTCTCGTCTCGTGTGGAGCGGACAGACTTCTCAAGTTTTGGGATGTTTCTCTTTTGACAGCTTCTGAGATTTTGGAGAAGAGAAGTAAACGGAAAACTAAACAACAGATTATGTCCATTAGAAGGGCATTTGATCCAGCAGCTTCTTTCTTTGCTGATATTGATTAAATTTGTATTAGTATCGTTTTGAACTTGATTTTTTGAGTTGAATGTTTTAAAATAGACGCACAGCGATATCTAGCGCAGTTATGAGTCCCATCGTGGTTTTGCTGAAACTCAAAAGCTATCATTTCTTAAGCGAAGAATGTTTATACAGGCGTGCTTCATACCGGGGGATGGTAGCCAGTAGACAAAAATTTTCAACTAAGATTTTGTAGACATTAGAAGAGAACCAATTAAAACAGTTAATAAGTTATAGCAAGTACAAAAGTCTCCCTAACATTTTTTACATAATAATAGCTTACAAAAGTTAAATTTTATCAAATATTGAGCATTGTTGAGTTTCAGCTGAGGCCCATCCCGAATAATTCTAGCAATTTTTTAATTGCTCTCGAAGGAAGTTTGTAGCAATTATGTCCTGTCGGTCTTTTTTATGCGAGTTTTCGCTTGACCAATTTTTCGTGTGACCCATTTGACGTTTCGTCCTCAGAAACGGGATAAGGAGGTAGCGCTCAGTGGGCATTAAGTTCTCTTGGAGCCTTTCAGCTCATTAGTCTCCAAGTATACGAATCACAGAAATTGTTTTCGAGACTTATACTTATGATGTGAAGGGCGATTCTTAGAGGTTGACCCACATCACCCCCCTCTGACTTCACACCCCCCCCCCCACTGTTGTCCCCCAACAGCCCTCGGTGCAAACCCCCCCCCCCCCCCGCCGCCTCACGCCCCTTCAATTAAGCTAAAGCTAGGCTCACTAAAATTTACTGGCGAAGCTAACCGCTCGCCGGTCATTTGAGAGCAATTCGCCCGACGTTAGTCGGTTATATTTGGAATTTTTTCTTTGCTCTGAACTTTTTATGATAAAGCATCAATTTTTTTTCTGTAATTAATTCTTTCCCACTTAACTTGTATCAAAATCAAGTGTAGAACACATGTAAAAAGTAGTGTCTTTTACATGCACTTATCAACTTGTTTTTATGTTAAGAAAATTGTCACGGATACTGGAAAACTTCATTGCTTCAATTGGACAATGAAGTACCGTCATCAAGTTTTTAAATTGGTTTTTGCCTAATTTTTACAGAGCAGCAGAAAAAATTTTTCAAATGTTGAGAATTGTAGAATTTCATTTTAAGACCATCTCCCATTCATGCTAACAAATTTCTCCCATTGTTTTCGTAACTCTTACCTTTTCTAAATACAGCATTATTTTTTATTGTGCTCAACTCTTCCTCCTTCAAGTTCTGTCAAAATCATTTGACCAGGGGAATAGAAACGATGTAAAAAATTGAAAAATGCAAAAGTTTACATTCACTCCATCAATTCATCTTTATATGTAGACAATTGCTATGGAAATCGAGTACTTTATGGCAGCGGGTGGATTATGATTTAATGTCTTCAAGTGTTATAGGCATTAGCCTAATTTCTGCAAACGTTTGTTGAAATTTTTTGCATAATTCGGGTTACGCCTCTTATCCTGCGCCCCTTCATGCCACTTGAAGTGTTTGTTGGGGAGTGTCTCTTTTATTCAATTGTCCAGACTCGTTTTTGGAATTATTTTCTTATTTTGGTTTATTCTGATCACGGCGACACAGGTGGAGCGAGCAGACGAACTGTGGATTAGTTTTAGGAGATTGTATATTGGGTAGTTTTCAACTGCTCTTGAACGAAGTTCATAGCAATTAATGTAAACGTGTGTGCCTTTTTTATGCTAAATTTTTGCTTGACGGTTTTGACTTTTCGAGTGACTTTTACGCCCTTGACATTTTGTGTTTCGCGTGATCTAAAATTTTCTCTCAATCACAATTTCAAGCAGCTGAACTCAATTGGCGGCAATTTAATACTAAAAGTCAAATGAAAATTGCGCCGAAACTTGTGCCATTTTTTATTTTAGATCTTAATGTGGTATATATTAACCGATAATGTGTTTGTTTGAAGCCCACTATCGAACTTCTTAGTCCCACTTAGACTGCCTCCCCACGACTAAAACAGGCTGCAATTGATTAGAGCTCCCACTAGTCGTTCGAGAGCAATTCTTCCGACGTTTAATCGGTTATGTTTCTTATTGGGGTGGGGGATATTAGGCAAAAGCTCGATTGGGGGGAACGTAATTATTGTATCCATTATATGAATATTTTCGACATATTTTTTGGACATTAAGAGAGTATCGAAAACAGTTAGAGACAGTACTTCAAAATCTCATTGACGTCATTTAAAATACTAAAGTGACCCTCCCTTTTCCATCGATTGTTTTTTACAGGATGATAGCTGAACATTTGTCCAAACCTTTTTCAAATTTTGTTTTGGATTGATTTTCTAATTTTGTTTGGTCTGGATCAGGTCGAAACAGGGGGTGGAGCGAAGAGGGAAGTGGTGTATAAAGTTTTAAAATTTTAAATAGCGTAAAAATTTGGTTGAACGAAACATTGCGGGTAGTTGTTTTTGGTTTTTGTGTCTCTTTAACTTTGACTTCGCTGTTCAGTAAAATTGACTTTTCTCTTTTCTGGGTAGGTAATTTCTGAGGCAGTTAATCCGGAGTTTTAATCAGTTCTTGTTGGAGCTAATTATTCGCGATATTTATCCTTACTGTTCGTTTTAAATCGATAATTCCGTTATATGAAACTAAGTGCCTCATACTAAAAGATTGCCTGTGTCGATCCGCTCAACAAAGAAATAGAACACAGGGTAAGAAAATGGCAAAATCTTCATCCTCCTTGCTGAAAAAAGTATCTAAAAATTCTGCCTATCGACTATAAATTGTTCGCGTGCAGTTTAGACAGTTTTTCATTTCAGGCTCTGCATTACAAGCGAAAGGTTTTATCATGCTACGGGATCACCTTTTGACAGATTTTTGGGCAATATTGTCCAGTTTCTTATTGGGTATTTTGTGATAATTTAATTCGTTTCTAAATACTTCTAACTACGTTTCGACGCTTCATCATATTTTTGCCATTGTATCAGTTTTTGAGTCCAAATCGAAATTATTAATTTGAAGACAATTTGAAGGAAATTTGAGGCAATAATGGTAGACACGTGTCTGTTTATGCAAAATTTTGCTTGACTGTTTTGCTTTTTTGTGCTTAAATGTTGTTCGCTCTCAAGTGACTTTTTCACTCATGTCTGCTTAATTTTAGCCTGTTCTCATGTGTTACCATTCGGAAATAAGGTTTGTTGCTAAATTGAGCAATGGAGTTTGAAAGCCGGTATAGCTAATATTTACGCAATTTAGAGATCTTCACGAATCTGTTTTAAATAGCTTCCTATCTTCCAATTTATTCATGAACTATGCCCCTTGTCAGGCTACACAAGCTTTTAGTGGCTATATAGCCTGTTAAGTTTCACAAGATGCCCCTACAGTTTTACATGCTTATGAAAAGATGAAATAAAACAATAAAACATTGCTTTTCCCATTATTGCCCATTAAGTTTATTATTCATTTATTTATATTTATTATTTATTTCATGATCGCTCACCACATGTTTTGCGCTCTCAAAATGTTTTGCTGGCATGTTTTGTTCACAAAAGAGAAATTTCTTCACCATATGTAAACATGAAGGTCAATTAAAAGTTCAGAGATATTTTCATAGCAAATATTGTAAACGTGTTGGTCTTTTTATGCACATTTTTTGCTTGACCATTTTGTGCTTTTCTAGAACATTCTTTGACTTCTGAAATGACTTTTTCATGCTTTCGTTCTTCATTTTTGAGTGATCTCTATTGCTATCACTCTGAGTGAAACTTGTTGCTGAAATAAAATTGATTGCAGCACTGCTAGAAAAGGGCCTGATATCCGAGTGGGTAGTGCTACTGGTGTAGGAGCGGGTTTTCCATGGTTCGAATCTCGGCATGGTAAACTGTTTTTGCACCTATAAAGAAAAATTCATCTAGACTACAGCCCCTAAATTAAATTGCCTCGCCTGTGTTCATGAACAATTCTTCTGACATTAGTTGGTTTATGTTTTTGTTTTTTTTTCGTTAAAAATCAAATCAGTGTATTTTTAATTGCTCTCAAGCAAAGTTTGTAGCAATTATATTTTTGCCGTCGGTCTTTTTATTCGATTTTTAGCTTGACCAATTTTTTGTCTGACCCATTTGACTTTTTGTCCTTAAAAATGGGATAAACACGTAGCGCCTAACGGGCATTAAGTTTCATTAGAGGCCCTTAGACAAAAACGCAAACTTATACTAATTTTCAAAATTTGTTTCAAGGTTTTTGAAATTGTTTGTCATTTGTTAAGTTTTTTCAGCCCTAGGTATCACGGAACCTCCTATAGGTTTACTACACAGTTTCTGATGATAATGGAATTGTTTTAGAGATTTGAACGTTATGAATTCTAGCATTTGTTTGACAAAATGTGAATTTTTTCATACCTTTTTTTATTATTCACGTCTTTCCAGACGCAGGGGACAGAAAGCCTCCTTACGGGCTTGATAATTTGCTGAAAAGTTTTTCTTGGCCTTGGAATAGTTTTCAACTTCTTAATATTACAAATATTGGCTTGAAAAATTGGAAATCTTGTCATTTTGAGGTTTTTGCAGCCTCAAGAGCCAAGGAACCTCCTGCTCCTGTAGGTTTTGATAATATCCTACTGCATAGTTTCTAGATGTAATGGAATGTTTTTCTAGATTTTAATAATACGAATATAAGCAATTTTTTCAAAATATTTGCAATTTTTCAAGGTTTTTGATTATTTTTGATTTTTTTTTATTTTCCGGCACCAGGGTTCGGAGACTGCTCCAAGGTTCGATAATAAGCTGCTACATAGTTACTAGGGTTAATGTGATTGTTATAACTATTTAAATGACTCGTGTTTTTGCGTTTTTTTTGGATAAAATTTTCGGAAAATTATTGTCATATTCCAAATGTATGGATCTTTATGAAACAGTGAAACTACTTACGGATTGAAATAGGCATATTTGCGTCTCTTGAGAAATGGTTCTGAAGATATCAATATCACAAATTCTTGCAAGATTGTGTTTAAATTTGCATTTGTTTTTTAAAATTTTTGAGTGTTTTTGTCCTTTTCTGAGTTAAACGATCATCACTGGCCAAAGAAACTTTTTTTGGGTCTTGCAGATGGGTTACATGACAAAACTCCTTTGACAAAAAATGGTTCTGAATATTTCTTCACTACGAAAACTAGAGGTTGCAGAGTCCAGTCTCATCATGGAAAATATTCCTAGTTCTCTCTCTCTCTCTCTCTCTCTCTGTCGTTTGTGGTTTCTTTCCTTGTCTTTCTCGTTCACGTTCTATCTCACACTATCTCTCTCTCTCTCTCTCCCTCTCTCTCTCTCTCTCTCTTTCCTTAACTCTTTTGATGATGCTGCACTTCGGCTGTTATAGTAATGATTTATCTTAAATGAGTTAGTTGGAACATTTTAGGAAAGCGTCTCTAATTGCTCTCAAACGAGTTTTGTAGCAATTGTATTTATCTTGTTGGTCATTTTTTATGCGATTTTTCGATTGACCAATTTTTTGTCGGACCCATTTGACTTTTCGTCCTCAGAATTGGGATAGAGAGGTAGCAACCAGTGGGCATTAAGTTGTCTTAGAGCCTTTCAGCTGACTAGTCCCCAAGTAAGCGATTCACAGAAATTGTTTTGGAGACTTATACTTTTGGTGTGGAGGGCGGTTCTTAGAAATTGACCCCCACCCACTCCACCCCCACAACCTCTCACCCCACATCAGCGCCCCCTCACTACCCCCCCCCCCCCCCCCCCCAATTCGCAACCCTGCACATCGCCCATGACGGAAGGTCCTATGCAGCCAAAGATCCCCTCCCACCGTTGCCCCCACTGTTGCCCAACCAACCCCCCTTTTCCATGGTGTTTACAATTGTACTATTTTCGTATATCACCGCAGAGCATATTGCCTGTCACAATTGACTAAAAAAACAAATACAAGCTAACCTTAAGTTCCTAGCTCCAATTTCATGTAGGGTGCAACAATCAAGTCCCATTGACCGCCGATCCATGGCCGAATGAGAGGATCGCGTGTTTGAATGTACTTGGAGTGTTTATGAATGTTTACTACAATATTTAGGATATAAACTACCAGATTTCGTTTTTTTTTCTATTTACTCTCAAACTTCTTTAATTTTTACCACTTACTAGTCTCCTGTCGTTTCGATATACTGTCAAGTCGTTCTCGAAAGCTGCTTTCTACATTTTGCTTGAGAAACGTTGGGTTTAAACGTTGAACTTAGAATCAGTCTATGAGAATTCGAATCGTTGAACGATTTGAAAAAGTGATTAAGCTTTGTATATGATACAAGAGAAAGCTATGAAATACGACATTGCGGGATTAAAAATGTCTCAAATCTTGAAAAAATTGAGCGCTTTATGCATCGTTTTTCAGAATAATGAAATTGCTGACTCATAACTTGATGCAATCACACGTGAAAGGCGTGAAAGAACCATACCCTTTGAAACTTGAAGTTACTGACAAGAAAATCAACGATATCGAGTTCAATCCTGACTTTGTCACCAGAATGATGGAAAAAATCGACTGGAAAGTTTTGAAAGCTGCAGCCGAGCAGTGCTATGCAGCCGATAAAGCGTCGGGTGAAGAAATTAACCCCAAAATTGCCCAAATTCCCGACGAACCCACACAAGTGATTACAGAATCAGGCGATAGTGAATATAGCGAAGGTTTCTTAAAATTAGCTCATCATATTTTGATGGAAATTGAGGTAACGGAGGGTTTTCTTATTTGCCCAGAGACGGGAAGAAAGTTTAAGATCACGCGAGGTATTCCGAATATGTTGCTTACAGAACAAGAAACTAAATAACTGTGATGTTATTTTGAGCTTTTGTTGTTGAAAATTTTTTTGTTTATACTTATGGTGGCGTCATAGTAAAATTTTTTGTACCAGTTCTATCTGATGTTTATAACTGATGAAAACAACTAGTATGACGAATTTAGTCGTTCAATGCTACATGTGTAGAGGCTAGACTTTTTTCGTCGATATTTACGCACGCAGAATACATGCTTGAAGTTTGGTTTCGTTTCAAGTTTCTGAAAAAAAAAACTGTCGCGTTTCCAAAATCGCAAGATAAGACATTGAGTCACAGCTTTTTATTGAGCAATCTTAGCGTTAAATTAACTACATGGTGAGTTGTCTTGCAGTTATCATCAGTTTTAACGCCAACCTTTCTGGAAAAATTAAATGAAAGAAAGTCGCTTGTGTGAGGATTTTAAGGTTTCAGGTTTTTACCTTTATGCTATCAGTTTGCAAAGCGTGATAAATAAAACAGTACAATTATCGGCCAATGCGAGGTCTTATAAATTGATATCTGCCGTTTTTTTCCAAACATGGTTAATTTTGGAAAAGATTGGGGTTCTTCAAATCTAAAAATATTTTCATGTTTTTATAGTTTCAAAAGATTTGAATATCCGCTTCAATCGAAAGAACAAAGATACCTTTATAGCAATCTTGAAATGATTTGTTGCATTGCAAATTTGGTTCTCAATGATTCTGCCGTTAACCAAAAATTAAATAAAGGAGATAGTATCCTCAAAAACAGTATTGAATTTACTTTTCTGTAAATTCCTGTTCACCTTACCATAATTTGTCATCTCGCATAGAATTTTCAAGTAGACGAAATCCAAATTATCACCTCAGGAGAGGTTGCCTGGTTATATTGCTCGATCTAGCAAAATTCTTGCAAAAATGGATATCTTCAAAGCAGACGTTTTTGTAAGACAAGCAATAAATAGTTTGCACGTTTGTTCCGATAGAGCTCTGCTCTCGTTTGTCTTCATTTACGCATTACTTTGTGTTCCGACCCACCTTGGTGGAGGAGGAACTATATACTTAAGCGGGTTTTTTTGTTCAGTCAATTTTGATCGATCGATATATTTATCGTACAGAGTTGTGAGTGGTATCATTAGAAAGCCGGCCCAGCGTAAAATGTAGAATTAAACAGATTTCTTGAATTTGTTTTTTTTCCAAGGAGTTATCGAGGTTTAGGGTTTTGTGAACATTTGACTAATTAATTGCTCTCGTAGAAAAGCAATTTTTGTTAATGTGTGTCTTTTTTATGCAAAATTTTTGCTTGACCGTTTTGAATTTTCGAGTGACTTTTACGTCCTTGACTTTTTGCGTTCGCGTGATCTAAATTTCTCTCTCAATCACAATTCCAAGCAGCTGAGCTCAATTGGCGGCAATTTAATACTAAAAGTCAAATGAAAATTGCGCCAAAACTGGTGCCATTTTTCACTTAATAGTGGTATATGTTAACATCTGCGGTTATTTGAAGCCCACTATTGAACTTCGAAGTTCCATTTAGGCTCCCCCAGCGACTGAAGCAGACTGCAATTGATTAGAGGTCCCTCTAATCGTTCGAGAGCAATTCTTCCGACTTTTAGTCGGTTATGTTTTCAGTTTTTAGTAGCGCAAAGCGTTAGTTGAAGCTATGATTTGTCTTCGCTTGGTTTTTTTTATCAATCCTAGAATCGATTGCATTGGTGCTCTGTCTCTTTTTTATAATCCAAGAATTGGATTGTATTGGTGCTCTGTCTTTTTTATAAGATGTTTTCACACTTTTTTAAACAGCTAAAGCTCAGCTGTTATCAAGTTTCATTAGAGGTCCTTAGCCGCGTTTAGTAGTCCCTCAAGTGCTTAGAGTCGTGAAGCTACTGGGAAGGCCGAAATTCAAGGTTAAAAGGCCATTTTTAGGAGTTTTTGAGCGCAAATAGTTGCAATTTTTGTGTTTTTGTCTTTTTTCTGTTTTTTTATTGGATCAGTCTAAAATTGAGGTTTATACATTTTGATAAAGATCTTTTGCAAGACATAATTACTTTTTATGACCAGTTTTATGATCATTTTTGTGTATTTTGTTTGATTGTTTTAGTTTCCACATTTTGTGACTGTTTAGCTGCCAATGCTAATTGATCCGCTTGTCAGATGCAGTGATGCTAAGTTTCTCATTCAGTTCTTTGGACTGCTTTTCAGGACTTGTCCTGCTGTTTTTTTGTAAGATGTTCACATATTTCTCTATCACTTTGATCTTTCTAAAGGAGATAAACAGGTAAGGCCCAGTGGGTTTTTTTATTAGTGCGCAAAGTTAGCTTTTGAGGTCCTTCAAGTGCTTTAGTTTGTGCAGCTGTGCTTAGTGTGGGAAGGCTGTATGTGTAAAAGTACGTTTTAGTAGTTTTTGAGCCCAAATTTGAGCCCCAAATGGTGCAATTTTTCACGTTTTTTGGCATGTTCTGAAATTTTTCCTTGACTAGTCTTTAATTGACGCGTGTCAAAGTTTATAAATGTCTTTTGCAAGATATTCATACTTGCTGTGGCCATTTGATGAGCTATATGTTTTGGTAATGCAAATTTAATAACAAAAATGATGCTAATTTTGCATTTTTTTAAGTTTTCTTGTCGTTTTTCGAGCTTTCCACTCCCAGGGGCCAATTTCCATGCTCTAGGGTTTGATAATTTATTAGTGCATTTTTTATACAAGTAATGGAGTTGTTTTGAACATTTCAATGTTACGGATTTTATCAATTTTTCATAACTTGCAGTTTTTTGAATTTCGTTTCGCAATTTGTCTTTTTTGGTTTATCTAGGGACAGGGAACATCTTCTTGGGTTTGAAAGTAGGTTATTGCATGGTTGGCAGTGTCAACAGAATGGTGTTTAACTTTTTATCACGCATTTTTCGCAAACAAGTTCTGAAAATTATCAAATACTTTGAAAATTTTCATGTTCCGACTTTATCGATGTTTATGGGCCAGTGAAAATTGTCATAGACTTGATTATTGGTTACCGGATAACTTTTAAAGACAATGAAAGGTTCTGAAGATAATAGTATTACCAATTTTAGCAAATTTTAATAAAACTTGAATTTTTCAATTTTTTGAAAATTTTGTTTTCTGAGTTTATCGATCTCCAAGGGCCAATTAAATGTTTTGTCTTGCTGATGAGTCACTAGGAATAGTCGAAAGGCAGGCAACGAAATGAATTGGAATCTAAATTTTTGTAGAATTTAGAAACTTTGAATTGTTGTTGCATTTTTCGTTTTAAATGTTTTTTTATCTTTTTTTTCTATCTTTAGTGGCCAATTAACCCCTTTCAAGGATTGTGTTGGTTAATTGGTTAATGCTGAGTCGCTGAATGTTGACCTAAGGTAAAAAGCTTCGAGATTTATAGAAAGGAATATACTTTTGTTTAGTTTGATTGGTTGTTTTAGATCTTACAACTTTGTGACTTTGCCTTTTTAGCTGCCAATGTTATTTGATATCCTGGTAAGATACAGTAGTTCTAATTTTCTCATTCAATTCATTGGATTGTATTTCAGGATTTGCCCTGCTATTTTGTTTATTGTCAGTATTTTTGTTACGACCATATGACGTCACGATCATTTCAACTGAATTGCTTGCGTGACGTCACTCTGGAGAGAATTATTTTCTTCGTTCGTGTGATTGTTTTTGTCACACATGACTTGACTCACTCAAAAATGACTTCTTCACTCTGAAATTGACTGTTCTTTACTTTAATTCAAAAAGATAAGAGAGGTCAACTGAGTGCGTGTCACTCTAATTGAAGGGTATTTGAGGGCAGCTTATTGAACTAACAGCAATTATTAAACAGATTCATAATCAAAATACAACATCGCAGAATTTAATTTAAAAAATCATTTTTGGTCTGTTTTACTATCGTTTTTAGACTGCTACTCTACGAAGCTGTAGCAGCTATTTCCTGGCATTCTGGCAGCTATTTTGTTAGCTCACATTTTCCTTATTTTTGCTCAATTTCTGTTTCATTTCTGCTAAAAAAATTAATGAAATTGTGATAAAAAGTATGAATAGTGTTAGTTTTGACGACAGATTGAAGCTGCTGAACAGTTTGATTGAAATTTGTTAATATTTTGGGTAAATTTTTTCAAAATTCTGCCTTTCTTGCCTCAAAAAGCACTTTATAACACATTTTGTTTCAATTTTTCAGAAGTGCAAACCTAAAAGCTGCTAAAACATTTTTTCAAACTCCTCAAATGGCTAGTTCTACTTCCGTTTGCTATCAGACTGCCCTGGAATTGAACATTTGCCTCTTTTTTGTCCAATTTAGCTCAATATTTCGTTGTTTATTTTTGATATATTTGTCAATTTGAGTGTTTCACAAACATTTTGGAGCTGGTATCTGTTTCTTATTTACGACAGCAATAATAAACTTAATTTTCGTTCGTTCTTGGGTTCGAAATGTACAGGTCAATTTTTTTCCCATTTCTTTAAATATCTTTTGCTTTCTTGTTCCTTTTAAGTTCTTTTTGTTGCGCAATTACCCGCAGATTTTTTAACGTGCAGATGAGGCCCAATCAACAGATATCATATATTTAGTTACAAGATCAAAGTTTTTATGGCTTTAACACCTTTTTTGCGTGGTTTTTCGAAATGTGGGTTTTTCATTTGTTTTTTTTTGTAGTCTTCAGACTTAGTCTGGCTAATGGCATGTCTGATTCGCTTCCACGGTAGCTGATAGTTAATCATTTTTTCCTTGTTGAAAGCTTATTGTTTTGATGACTTCAAAAAAAGAATTGTGTGAAAAACGAAAAGTATGGATTTTTGAGATTTTGCCATTTTTATCATTCAATTTTTAGTTTTGTTCCAGCATAGATATCGCTGCTTTGAAATAAAATTTCATCGTCGCTGCGCTTCAGGTTTTCAGTGATTGTTTTTAAGCTCTGAGACTAAGAGTTTTCATATTTTTTTTGTTTTTGTACATTTGTCCATTTTTAAAATTTTGCATGTTTGTCTTCTTTGTCCTGTCACTTTCATATCTATGACAGAATACATATCACAAAAGAAGGTGCAATTGAACATATCTAGGGTTTAAGGTGATTAGCTTATGGTTTTATGGGCTTCGACACTTTTCCCGCAAAATTTTATTGAAATTTTGGATTTTGATGTTCTGCCGTTCTTTTTGCAGTCATATGATATATTCTGGATAAGGAAAGGGCTCATGCTTCCATTGGAGGTACAAATGAGTCTATTTAGATGTTTATGTCTAAAGCTAATGGTTTTCATGACTTCAAATTTATTTGTTTTAGAGAATATCGTTTTTGTTTAGATCTTTTCCGAACTTTTTTTGATCTTTTTTCTTATTTTCTTGTTTTTGGTAAGTTTTAGCTTAGGTTCCGCAATGGCAGGTGTTATAGTTTTTGATGAGCTGAATTTCAGTTTTTTAAGAAATACTGGTTTTCTAATGGTTTTGATTCTACGAGCTTTCATAAAAATTTTTGTGATTCAGGAATTTTCCCCAAATTTTAGTTCAATTTTTGGTGTCTTGTCACATTAGCAGTCTAATTACATTATTTTAGTTCATAGCTTAGGATTTTAATGCTTTGGTCTCTGATTTTCAGCAAATTTTTAATGGTTTTTTAGTGGTTTTCAGTATTTGTTGTTGTTATTAGTGATAAGATATATTCTGGGTAACGAGAGGTCTCAATGGCTTCTTTTTGAGTTATAAATGAACATTATATTTTTGTTTACTTAATACCTTGTATCTTTAGTAGCAGGTCCCATATCTTGTTAAGTGAATTACAAGTAAATTTGGTCAATTTAGCTTTAATGTGATGATGCTAATTTGACAATTTTAAATGCTAAACATATACTTTGCGTTTTGGTCGTAATTAATGTTTGGTTTTGTTATTTGATTTTTGTTTTTCTTGTCTCCTTGTCTTATTAATGGCATATTTCATTGGCCATCTACAACGGCATTGTTCAATTCATTTTTGAGTTTAAAGCAATTTTTTATTCAATCACCAATTATTTTCGAGATAATTGTAACTTTTTGGAAGTTTTCAATCTCTTTTTGTAGACAATTCAGCCAAAATGTGGATTAGTGGGTTCGGAATATCATTTGCAAACGCACATTACCGAGGTTCCTTGTTTTGTTTAGAGAAAAGAAGATGTAAAAATACGTCCGTCTGTTAAATTGAAACAAAATTACAAATGTGATCTGAATTTTTGTAGGAAAACAAAAAACTTAGCATGACTAAGCTTAGCATAAACCGTTACTGTTTTATTTTGCAATATTGGGAACCTCATAAGAACTTAGAATTGTTCCGCTGTTTTTTCGGCATTTTCACTACATCCTTCGATTATTTTTCTCTGAATAAATCTACATTTCAATATTAATGTTTGGGTCTTGCTCAACTTCTTTTCTCTAATTTTTTCTTAGCAGTTTATCTGAGGATTCGAAGTCAAACGGGGGCAACGGTTTTCCATCCGTAAAATATGAAATTGCTGACTCTATAGCCTGAAATAGATTCAAAGTGGCTAGAATTTGTTTCTTATTAGTATTTATGTACATAGATCGCGTTTCGTTCAGATTCTCCCCTGGAAGGGATCTGTAAGATGAAAGTTTTAATAGAAAAATATGAGAATAAACTCTTGTTTTTTTTACATATACTTCTGCAACAGTAAACAAATTCAGAGTTTTATTTTGGCTTTCATATTTCACTCTTATCTTTAATTGTTCTCTAAGTTTGTAGCAATTATATTAGTCCTGTTGGTGTTTTTAATGCGATTTTTCGTCTGACCCATTTGACTTTTCATCCTCAAAAACTGGGCAAACAGGTAGAGCACAGCGGGCTTTAAGTTCTCTTAGAAACCTTTCAGCTCACTAGTCTCCAATTATGCGATTCACAAACTGTTTTGGAGACTTATGGTGTGATGAGCGTTTCTTAGAAGCTGACCCCCCCCCCCACCCCCTCCCCCCTCACACTTAACCCCCAACCCCTACCCCGCACATCGTTCAGGCCATAAGGGCCCCGTGCTGCCAAAGACCCTCTCCAACCGTTGCCCTCCCACTTGTTGCCCCCCACCCCCCATCAGCCCCCCCCCCCCCCTGGTGCAGCTGCATCCCCGCTGCGCTCACCTCACGCCCCTTCAATTAAGGTAAAGCTAGCCTCACTAAAACGTGGCGAGCTACTGACGAAGCCAACTTGTCGTTTGAGAGCAATTCGCCCGACGATAGTTGGTTGTTTTCCAATTTTAAGTTGATTTTTCAATAATTAGTCTTTAAATGAGAGTTCCGTCGGACGAAAAAGCAGAGTCTTCGTTACTGCTGAGGATTGCTAGGTAAATCTTTAACTGACTATCAGATATATCTTTTTCAAAAACTAAATGCTTTTGCTCATTGAAATTGAAAAGAGTCGTTCAATAACAAAAAATGCTGAGTGATTTGCAGCATTTGTTGTGATTATACAATTCATTTTCAACTCCTCTGAACAAAATCATTTACTTTTCAAAATTAAATGGTACATCTCAATTAGGTCATCAAATGTCAAGTTTCGGCGGACAATTTCTTGAAGTATCATGAATACTTCCTTAAAATGCCTCTAAAATTGCCTCTCAAGTTTTTTGCGCTGCTTTTGATCGTCCTTGATTTTTGTTTGTTTGTTTTCATCAAATGTTTAAGTGGTCTATTTTCCGGCAATCTGGAGGCATGGGTGGAAATTTCGGAAGTTAGAGCTTTCGTTGTAGTAATGAGGAAGTAATACGGCCGAAAATTATTTTGAAATAACAGATAGGTTGGCCGTTTCTAATGTCAGAGTAGTTGGACTGTTTTTTGTCTTGCATGCGTTTGTCAGTGGTATCATCTACTCTTTATAATTGTACAAGGTGTCTTGGTAATGTGCTTTCGCAGATATTGATCCGATCCCACTTTTACAGGCGGAACTCAAAATTTCTACTGAAACGCAGTTTGAACACCAAACACCGCGAGCTTTTAAATGAAATGATATTTTTTATTGCCCATTGAATATATATCATTTCAGTGAAGATCTCATGGGTTCAAGCTAAGTTTGCGTAAATTTTTGTAAATTTATGTTGTAATCGAATGCACGTAAATGGGACCTGTAAATATTTCGGCCTTGAATTGAAATCTCAATGGTCTGCAGTTAACAGAAGGAAAACGAAAAGGCCAGAATTTAAAAAAATTAGCGCACTGTACAATCCGAATAACTTTCGAGATGTGAAAATAAACGATAAGACGAGAACTAGCTTTTCGTTTGCTGCTCGTCCAATGAAAACAATTGTTACAAATGCTAGCAAAATAGATAATTTGTTCATATATATATATATATATATATATATATATATATATATATATATACAAAAAGACCAAAATAAATGATAAGTTTCGCGTAATTTTACAAGTTGAGTTAGTTAAAAACAGCAAAGTTTGATTTTCAGAAGTTAAATTAGGCCTCTTTAGAGCTTTAAAAAATTATGTCAGAAGTGTTTTAGTTTGTACTTGTGGCAGATTTAAATAAAGTAATCTAAAGAAGTGACTTTGGTGTAATTTTTATTGAAAAATTCTGAATTTTGAGTTTTATTTAAACACAATGAAGCCAAACAGTTCATCAACACTCCTCTGCAATTAAAATTAAAACCAATAATACTATCGCTAGCAGTTTTAACATATTTTACTAAAACACGATAAATCTGGAAACAATTTATTAATTTATTCCCAAAAAATCGTTAAAGTTAAAAACTTTTTTAGGGAATATAAAAAAATTACTTAGTTTATTGCTGACATGTTTCTAACTCAAATCAACAGTATACTAATTGAGTTTACGTCCCCCTCCTATTCTTTAATTTCATCAATTGCTTCCGTCTTTTTCGTTTACTAAGGAAATTTGTCCAACTCTCCTCTCATTGGGTGAGTCGAGAAGAATCAATAAATTAAGCCCCCTCCCATTGGGTGACATAGTAGTTCAGCCTCAAAAATGAAGCAATCATTCTGCGATATTATCAGTCGCTATATTCAGCTTCTATATATCTCCCCACTTTTTGGGCGCGCTATTATTAATTTTGGGCGCTACCCCCTCTCGTTGGGAGGTAAATGATCAAGGTAGCCTTTGTCGCCTTTGGCATCTCGTACTCAGCTCTTCCTACTGGCTCACAGGTCTGCACTTCCTGCTACCAGCATTATAAAATTACAATCTTCTTAGAAAATACATCTTTATCAAATATTTTCGTTAAGATTTTGTAATTTTCGTGCATAACACGCAATCGTGCTGCCATAACACTTTCCCGACTCTGTAATTTGGGTAGCACAATACCCCCCCCCCCCGATGTGACCCAAATGGTCTGTACAGTCGCTTGGGTCTGGCACCCTAACCTGGGGCTCATTCGATTCATTTCTTGACCACTGTTTAACAGCCAAAATTGAATGAACAAAAAAGGAAAAACTCAAATTATTGAACGAAGTTAGCAACTGTGAAACTTAGGGGGCGGTTTTTAGTGGATATGTATTTATTCGATTAATTCCATGTCATTTTCGAACAAATTTTGACATTTGAGGATAACATTTAGTTCACTGTTGTTAATTTTCAGACTACTTTTTGTGTAATGAGTGGCGAGGAGCCTTCAAAAGCTGGGAACGAAGCTCTCGCGGAGCAAACCAACACTGCCAACTTGCCATCGTCCAAACAATCAACAGTAAACAACCAAATCAACAACAGCACAAACAATACCTCAGCCTCTAACGCTACTGCTGCCAAAAACTCGCCTTCTGATCAAATGACGTCATCAAATAAAGAGTTATCAGCTGGCGGTAGTGGTGAAGGGAAGAGCAAAGATAAGGAAAACAAAACTGGAGGTCAAGGTGATGATTCCGAATATGATGAAGAGGATTTAGAGGTATGGAAAATACAATCTTGTTAGAAATACATCCATATCAAAAAATTTCGCCTAGTTTAGATTTTCAGTATCCCCTGAATAACAGGCTATTGTGCTGCCATAACACTTTCCCAACTCTGTAATTTGGATAGCACAATATACCTCCCCCCTGTGTTACCCAAATGTTCTGAGCAGAAATCGCTTTGGTCTGGCGCCCCAACTTGGTTCATTTGTTGACAACTGTTGAACAGATCTAGCGATCCGTGTGTGACAGCACTGGGTGTCATTTTTAAATTATGTAGCCTAAATATTCGTTTTTTGATTAGCCCAAAATTTTTAACTGTTTATCTTCTGAATGAGAGATACCGTTGTTTTTTTGCTATAAGATTGAAAGAACACCGATTTTTTGTATCCATAACTACGTGAGCTTGAAGCTGGATGTCAAGAGATTGAGCCTGATGGAACAAAAAGAGAAATAGTTAAAGGAGAGCAGCAAATCCTTTTTCAGTTAGTGTAATAGCTAATAAGTATTAATTAGTGTAATTTTTTATCACGCTACGCTCGAAAGTTAAGAAGAATTGGTTGGAATTCAGGATTGGTTCATTTTCAGTCTTTCATCTCCTTACTACCAAATTAATTCCGTCTTTTTTTCATCTGAGATTTCCGAATAACGATTATCGTATCTAAGTGTTACGATTTAAAATGACTTTTGATATAATGACCTTCAATGCAATCCGAGCAAGATGAGGAAAACCATGATAATTAACGACGTGCTGAAACCAATTGTTCATAATTTCAAACGATATTATCAAAATCACTTGGTCTTTTCGAGCTTGAGACTCTTAAGCGTAAAGCGTTATAAAGCAATTCTAAGCAAGTGATTCAATAATGTTGCACCGCAACACTAAGTATTTGCGACGCTTTGTGATTAAATAGACGGTCAAAGTAATATCGCGTTAGTTAATGAGAGAATATGATTGTTCCAACCTTCTCCTTTTTTATGAGAATAGGAAATTTTTGCTACGCTGCCCTTTTTGTGAAGTCAATTTTGAGTGATTCATTTCATTTTGCAGATAAATATAAAGCTAAAACTGGTGGGCTTGAAAAGCTCTTCGTAAACTGAATCGATCCTTAGAGATTTTGCAAAATTATTCCTTTAGAAATTTAAATTTTGATGCTCGAAGTTTTCAAAAAGTTTTTTTTCTTTTTACGCCTTTTATAAGCGTATGTGCTTCCGATGAATTAGACAATAGATAACACATCCCCCCTCATGTTATACAAGTTGATTAACTTGCATAACAAGGTTGATTAACCTAATTCTGAGACCCGGTAAAGTTATCTAGTGGGGGAACTATATCTCAAGGGTTACAAAAACTTTTTTTGAAACTTCGGGGAAAACAATCTCTCTCTGTTCTCGCGGAGAACTCGAAATTTTTAGTTTAGATCGCTCCTTCGAGGTAATAACACTAAGTTCTTGCGCAAAAATTGGTTGCAAATTCTGAAGGGGGGTTAAGTGAACACCGATTTCCAATATTATGCGTTCTTTTAGTGTGTTCTTAGCTTTCAGCACAGCAAAGTCCACGAAAAAGACGAAAAGACGCCCTCAAAGTCAACAGCAAGTCAAAATGCACTATCTTGTAATGCAGAAACAGTCTCGGGGATCACACCGCAGCGTTGCTTCAAGGTTTAACATTGAGGCTGAAAAAATCTTGTCAAAAAATCAAGACACCGTTTCAGAAGCAGACATCAACAGGCTAAATCAGGTACCGACACTTCTCACCCGGAAGCAAAATTTTTGGTAACTTTGAACAAAGAGCTTCAACAGAACTTGACGGAGGCTGAAAAAATGGACAACGATATTCTAGAGTCCGAGGAGGTCGATGACAAGTTGACACAGAACATCGATGCAATCAAACGCTTCACGGAACGTTTTGAGGGACCTTCAACAGCAGTGGATGCATCAACACCATCTACTTCAACGCTCTCCGATTCTATGAGAAACTCAGCCAACATCAAGTTACCAAAACTCAATCTGCCAGTATTATCGGGTAATTATATGGAATGGACTTCGTTCTTTGATTTGTTCAAAGGAGCAGTCATCGACAACAGTTCTCTTCGAGGAAATCAGAAATTGCGGTATCTGAAAGCATCTGTAAAAGGTGATGCCGCCAAACTGCTTGCCTCGATACCAGTTACAGATCACAACTTCGACATTGCTGTGATTACTTTGATAAACAGATACGAGAACAAGGGATCATCATTCGCACACACCTGCATTCAATTGTTTCGTATCGATCACTGCCAACCGATAATGCCAGAGACTTAAGCAACTTAAATGAAGCAATGGACGAACATCGACTTGCCTTGCAGAATTGTCAACAGTCAAGACATCTTTTTTGTCTACTTGATCAGTGAGAAGCTGCCTACAGACAAGAAAACAATGGGAGCTATCTTCAAATGGCAAGGAACCTCAGAAGTATGCAGAGCTCACTTTTCTTAGAGGAACGTGCACAAGCGCTGCGCTCAAAGCAAAAGCGCCAAATGGATTTGGGGCGACAAACATTCAAGTGAACGGGAATCCACGACATTTGCACACACAATTGGCAACTTCCGAGAAACAATGCGAATGTTGTGAAGAAACTCAAAATTTTCAAATGCGGGAAAGTTTAAGAAGCTTTCGGTAGCTTTCAGTAAGGGAACGTGCGGAGCTGATAAAGATTAGAAAACTGTGTTTCAATTGTCTGCGACCGGGGCACAGGTCAGAAGATTGTGATGGATCGAAGCGCAAGCAGTGTGGTAAAAAGCATCCTACTCTTCTTCATTATGAAAACATTCACAACAAAAACTCCAATCAGCAGACAACTAGCGGAACAACCAGCACTCAAGCGAATGAAAAACAGAAAAACGCTACGGCAAATGCAGCAATTGCAAAATCGAAGGATGAAAACAAGTTAACAGGAGCTATGACTCAACGAACTTCCGAAGAAGTCTTTCTTCAAAGCGCAATTGTTTCCGTTAATGTTCATGGCAAGACAATTCCACTTAGGGCACTTCTAGACTCAGCTTCACGAAACAACCTTATAACCGAAGCAGCAGTATAAAGCTTACAATTGAAAAAGAAAAGCAGCAACTCAAAAGTTTTTGGACTAGGTGGGACAGTTCAAGACAACAAAGGTTGAGTGGACTTCTTCTTATTTCATCAAGGAACAAACGTCAACTGTCAATATTAGTCCGTCAGTTTTGACAAAAATGACTGATAATCTGCTATCACGGCTCATTGACACCAGCCAATGGGAAACAGTAAAGGAGTTGGAGCTTGCTGACCCAGAGTTCAACAAGCCGTCATCAATTGACCTCTTGATCGGAGCATCTCATTATGAAGACATAATGATTGGCAACAATCGATTAAAGGAGCCTAACTGTGGAATAACATATAGGCTATCAATGTTCGGTTGGGTCGTTATTGGAAGGGAACAGACAGAAAAAACCTATACAAACGATCTGCAGACTTTCTTTGTTTCTTCAGAGCCAGAAATTTTGGAGCTTTTTTGGGAAATAGAAGAAGTTCCAGCAGCGCAGCTTTGGACAACAACCGAAGAAAAACGCTGCGATGATCACTTCAATGAAACAACTAGAAGAAGCCCTGAAGGTCGCTTCATAGTGAAACTTCCCTTCAAGAACGAGACAAAAGCATTGGGAGACTCACTTCAACAAGCCAAAAAACGACTCCGCAGTCTTTTATTAGATTGGAAAGACAACCTGACCTTTACAAAAGATACGCATAGTTGATCGTAGAGTTCTTTCATCTCGGACACATGGAGAAAGTTCCAACATAAGAATTTATCAAGCTTGTCGGAAGCTGCTACTATCTTTGTCATCATTGTGTTCAAAAAGTCAAGCACTTCCACCAAATTGAGGGTCGTTTTCCACGAATCCGCATTGACGACAGCGGGAATATCTCTTAACGACACTCGTGGTGGGACCAAAAATTCAGAAAGACCTTTTCAGCATTCTTGTTCGATTTTGACTACATCATGTAGCACTTTCTGCTCACGTTGCAAAAATGTGCAGACAAGTGTAATTGGACTAGGAAGACAAAGATTACCACCGATTATTATGGAAAGATCCAAGTTCAGGGGCGTTTGAAACTTATCGTATGAATCGGTTAACATACGGCATTGCCTCTTCGTCTTTTCATTCAATTCGACCGCTACTAGTTCTTGCCGAAGAAACAACCAACACTAAACTTCGTTTGTCACTAACAACTCATATGTTTGTGGATGATCTACTTACAGGATGCGAAGATTCAAAAGCCGCAGAGAAGCTTCAAGACGCCATTATTACGCTTCTTGCTTCAGCAGGTTTTGATATACGGAAATGGGTATCAAGCGACTCGAGACTTGTATCAAGACTAGCTGCCACTTTCAGAGAAACGGAAGACGAGAAGGTAATTGGAAGCGAAGACTATGCCATTAAGACGCTTGGAATAAGGTGGAATCCAAATCCAGATCAATTTGGTTTTACAGTAAAAGTTGACAAAGGAACTCCATTTACTAAACGGCAAATCCTTTCAGAAGTATCACGTTTATTTGATCCATTCGGATGGCTATCACCAACAACTATTCAACACAAATCCTTTGTTCAACTGTTGTGGATGGACAAACTTAGCTGGGATCAACCTTTATCGGACCCAATTCTACAGCAGTACCTGCGACTTCGAGCACAACGAGGGTATAGAAAAAATTAGCCTTCAACGGAAGGTTCTCAAGCCAGCCAAGAAATCAGATTAGCAGTTGAACGTCTTTTGCGACGCTTCAACTACAGCATATGCTGCTGTCGTTTTCATCAGACAGGAGACAGATGACTTCATTGAAACGAAATGCTTACAGCAAAAACAAGAGTTGCACCAATCAAATCAATTTGTGTGCCAAGGTTGGAACTTTGTGCTGCCCTGCTAGGAGCTTAGCTTGAGGCGGTGACGAATGCTATTAGCGGTTAACGATTACTAACTCCGAAGGTTTTTGTTTGGTCAGATTCTACGGTTACAATTGCCTGGCTACAAGATTATCTGCGGAAAGGGAAAACATTTGTCGCCAACCGAGTAGCAAAAATACAAGAAATTATTCCAGCCAGTAGTTGGAAATATGTTCCAACGGAAGATAATCCAGCGGATTGTGCTTCAAGAGGATTATCAGCTGCTGATTTGTTGAACCGTAAGCTTTGGTGGAATGGACCAGACTGGTTGCGTCAACCCGAGAACTCTTGTCTTTTACTTGACATCTTGTCACCTACAGGAGAAGAGAACGAAAAAAGTAAAGGTGCAATCTGAATGATTTCATCAGAAGATAACGCAATCTTATTGATGATGAATCGGCATTCGTCAATACACAAAGTTACAAGGATATTTACTTCAAAGGTTCATCAGGAGCATCAAGAGAAGAATTCAATCTTCAAAAGTGAAACAGCGGACTAAAAGAATGTTGAAACGCATAAAAGCCTGCTCTTCAACGCCAAACGAAAGGACTGATAGTAATGAGTCTATATCCCAATCAATTATCCGGACTTATAATTCAGTCTCCTTACAAGGTAAAGATTTATACGAAGGTCGACTGCAACTATAGAGCTTCATACAGCGAAACTTTCTTCATGAGTACAAGATCAACAGGAATCAGCCCACTGAAGATGCAAGCAACAGCAGCAGAGACGCGACACAACAAGACGTTCAGCAACATAACGAATCCACTGGACCAGAGGGGGTTTGTGGTATAGGTAGGGCCGGGGGCCCAGGTGCTTACATCGACAACAGGATTGGCAAGGGCACGGGGAGCTCTTTAGTTACCACTGCTCCTCAACGTTTAGATAGGGCCGGAGGCCCGGGCTGTCTTGTCGGCGCCTGGGGCGCGGACGAAAATTGGTGCTCAAATTCAGCCGTTACGCCTGAGGTTATAGGTGGGGCCGGGGGCCCAGGTAGTCTTGTCAGCGCCGGGGGTGCAGATAAAGATACAAGCTCTTTCTCTACTAGTTCCTAGGTATAGGTAGGGCCGAGGTCCCAGATAGTCTTGTCAGCGTCGGGGATGCAGATGAAGATATGAGCTTACTAGTTCCCTAGGTATAGGTAGGGCCGGGGCCCAGGTAGTCTTGTCAGCGCCGGGGGTGCTGGTGAAAATTCGAGCTCAGTTTCTACTACCAATTCCTTAGGCATAGGTAGGGCCGGGGGCGAGGTTGCCTTGTCGCCGTCGGAGGCGTAGATGGTGTCGGGCTCTCTAACGATGATGTCAACCTTGGTATAGGTTAGGCTGGGGGCCCTGGGGATCAACTGTACAACGTGTCTGCCGCGAATACAGACAATTCCAGCCAAAGAATACATCAATTCAACAAAGATTAAACCAGAGAAGGAAAATGTTTCGCTAACGCCTATGAAGCAGTCACTAAAGGGAGACAAAGAAGACTAAAACTTCCTAGAAGCAGCAATCTCTACATCTTCTCAGTTTCTACTACCAATTCCTTAGGCATAGGTAGGGCCGGGGCCAGGTTGTCTTGTCACCGTCGGAGGCGTAGATGGTGTCGGGCTCTCTAACGATGATGTCAACCTTGGTATAGGTTGGGCTGGGGGCCCTGGGGATCAACTGTACACCGTGTTTGCCGGGAATACAGACAATTCCAGCAAAAAATACATCAATTCAACAAAGATGAAACCAGAGAAGGAAAATGTTTCGCTAACGCCTATGAAGCAGTCACTAAAGGGAGACAAAGAAGACTAAAACTTCCTAGAAGCAGCAATCTCTACAGCTTCTCAGTTTCTACTACCAATTCCTTAGGCATAGGTAGGGCCGGGGGCCAGGTTGTCTTGTCACCGTCGGAGGCGTAGATGGTGTCGGGCTCTCTAACGATGACGTCAACCTTGGTATAGGTTGGGCTGGGGGCCCTGGGGATCAACTGTACACCGTGTCTGCCGGGAATACAGACAATTCCAGCGAAAGAATACATCAATTCAACAAAGATGAAACCAGAGATGGAAAATGTTTTGTTAACGCCTATGGAGCAGTCACTAAGGGGAGACAAAGAAGACGAAAACTTCCTAGAAGCAGCAATCTCTACAGCTTCTCACCATTTTTTGACGAAGAAAAGGAGTTGATTCGTTTTGGAGGACGCCTAGCAAAATCACCTTACACAATCGACCGAAAATTTCCAGTTTTCTCAAGGAATATACAAATCACTGAAATGCTTATTCGAGAAGCACACGAGAAAAATCTTCACGGAGGAGCTCAACTGACGTTATACACGCTTCGGCGAACTACTTAGATACTTTCTGTAGTGAAAGGTGTCTTATACAGATGCAAACCATGTATCCGTTTTGATGCCAAATTGTTACAGCCTAAGATGGGAGATCTACCTCGAAAACGAGTAGTGCCGTCATTTGCTTTCAGTCATTGAGGACTCGACTATTGTGGACCGTTCTACACAAAAAACTGGAACTCGAACGCTTTTGAAATTATACGTTGCAATTTTTATTTGCTTCAGTACGAAGGCAGTTCACATAGAGCCAGTTATGTCACTGACCAAGAACGATTGTCTTGCAGCCATTAAAAGATTTGTATCTCGTCGAGATATTCCTGATGAAATATACAGCAACAATTCAACAACTTTCTTGGGACCAAAGGAGAGTTGGAGTTTCGACAAGTCTTAGCTACTCACGAGTTTGAATGTTTGATATCAACGTTTGGCAAGGAGAACAATATTACTTGGCTTAGTCTTCCACCGAGAACACCAAACTTTGGAGGGCTATAGGAGGCCGCAGTCAAGTCTTCGGAACGTCACATGTAAAGCAGCATTGGAAGAACAAAACTGTTCATCGAAGACTTCACAACATTGTTGACACAAATTGAGGCAATCTTAAATTCAAGGCCTATTACGTCCGTTTCAAATGATGCCAATGATGCATTAGCACGCACACCAGGACACTTTTTGATAGGACGACCGATTACAGCATTGCCTGAACCAAAAACAACAGGAAAAGAAACAATTTCATTGACACGGCAGAAGAGGATGGACAATCTTATCAGAGAATTTTGGAAGAAGTGGTCAACAGAATATTTGTCAAATTTACAACAACGGAAAAAACGGCAAACGGGACAAACAAATATCGACATCAATGATGTAGTAATAATCAAGGAAGAGAACACAGCACCCACTCTCTGGCCAATGGGACGAATAACAAAGGTCTTTGACGGAAATGATAAAATAGTTCGAGTTGTTGAACTGAAGACATTATGTGGACTATTTATACAACCAGTCAACAAGATTGTCTTGTTAATGAAAGAGGATATTGAAATGCCGTCATTAAGATCTGACAAGAAAGATGCCACAGATGAAGAATGAACAACGAGGGTACAGATGAGGAATTACTGCAAAAAATGTAAATTACAATTGTACAGAATTGGCAAACCAGAATTGATTGATTTTAGGAAGGTATCAATAAACTTTTGATGGGTTGCTGAGAAATACTATTTGACACAATTGACCGCTTAACCAAAAAGCCAGTTTGATTGATACATTACTTAAGTTGAACCAGTTCAAGGAGGACGGTATGTTACGATTTTTGACTTTTGATATATTGACCTTCAATGCAATCCGAGTAAGATGAGGAAAACCATGATAATTAACGACGTGCTGAAACCAATTGTTCATAATTTCAAACGATATTATCAAAATCACTTGGTCTTTTCGAGCTTGAGACTCTTAAGCGTAAAGCGTTATAAAGCAATTCTAAGCAAGTGATTCAATAATGTTGCACCGCAACACTAAGTATTTGCGACGCTTTGTGATTAAATAGACGGTCAAAGTAATATCGCGTTAGTTAATGAGAGAATATGATTGTTCCAACCTTCTCCTTTTTTATGAGAATAGGAAATTTTTGCTACGCTGCCCTTTTTGTGAAGTCAATTTTGAGTGATTCATTTCATTTTGCAGATAAATATAAAGCTAAAACTGGTGGGCTTGAAAAGCTCTTCGTAAACTGAATCGATCCTTATAGATTTTGCAAAATTATTCCTTTAGAAATTTAAATTTTGATGCTCGAAGTTTTCAAAAAGTTTTTTTCTTTTTACGCCTTTTATAAGCGTAGATGCTTCCGATGAATTAGACAATGCGACTCTCCAAATTTTTAAATAGATGTTTTTCAGATTAATGAAGATTCGAATTAAAATCAAGAATAGCAGGCTAAAAGATAACTTTCGTGTGAAGGGCAAAATATTTCAAGTTTTCGAGAACTGAATAATAGAATGAACGTCTGGTTGTTTTTTGTTTAAAATAGATTGAAATTTTTTCGCGAATTCAGTTCTACAATGTCTGCTTCATATTTTCCAACTATCATAAAGTTCAAGCCGGCAGTCTAATTTTATATAGCTCCTTCTTATTATTTTTAGTGAAGCTATTGACAGTCTATTTGAACTCGAAAACGTTTTACAACAGTCAGAAATGAGGTAACAGAAAATTTGTCGACGATTTTGATGCTTTGGTCGAGTTTTTTAATTGCTCTCGAACGAAGTTTGAAGCAATTATTGTATACGTGGTGGTGTTTTTTTTGTGCAAAATTTTCGTTGAACTTATTTTGCGCTTTTGTTCTAGAACATTTCTTGACGTCTTTCGTGACTTTCACAATTCAGTTCTCTTTTGAGTGGTGTAAGGTGCTAGCGATTGTGAGCGAATGGGAAGCAAAGCCATGGTGGGTGAGCGGTTAAGATGTCAGACTGCCAACGTGGAGATCAGTAGTGCGAACCCCTGTAGAGATGTTTGTTTGCACCCATAAAATATTTCTACGCAACACCCCCTCGAAATGCCCGTGCATGTTGTTTGAGAGCATTTCATCCGACGGTAGTCGGTTTATTTTTAAATATGTAACGTGGAGCAATTTTCGAGGGTCTTTGAGCACTAGGCATTTTGACTTCAAATTTTCGCACAGATCTTCCGATTTTTAACCATTTTCAACAAATTGAAAGCAATGACAGTTTTTTATGGAATCGTATTTCCGTTGCTAATTTTTGTAGTAATCAATTAAATTTTTGTAGCTAATCAATTGTTCCATGATACTTTAGTCTTTGCCGCCTTTGAGCAATTATTACAATAAGGGGAACCGGAATTTTGCTCGTATTTATTATGCAAGGGAAATGGGAGCGATATAAGGGTTAATGCAATTAATAGGTAACTAAAAGCCATTTTGTTAAATCAATTCCTGTACCCCTGAATGTGACAATTCGACCCTGGTAACTTTCGATAATTCAGTAGTATTTCAATTTCTGAATTGGATTTTGTTTGCAGGTGGAGGCAATTCTAGACAAAGTGTCATACGAGGATGGCAAGGTTTACTATTTGCTGAGGTGGAAGGGATATGGTCCGGCTGATGACACTTGGGAACCTCCTGAAAACCTCGACTGTCAGGATCTCATTGACGACTTCGAAGTGAGAAGGAAAGCTGACAAAGTAGCTGCAAAGAAAAAGGCCGCGGCTACTGGAATCAAAAAGTAAGCGATTCGAGTGTCGATGTAAGCCCGCGTCACTGATGCGGGCTATTGATCTAGAGCGATTCGAGTAGGGCTGTCAGTCAATAACGCCGAATGAAATGCTTACAGTAAAATTAGCAAGGGGTTACTCAAATTTTGAGAATCATTTGGATATATTGATGATTAATTAGTAGGATAATTTCAAAGAAAATATTGAGCGTTTCCCATAGTAGCCCTTCCATTATGGAATAAATATCATGATTGGAGGTGGGGGGGGGGGTATAGGCTTCCCCAAGTAACACATGTGGACCCAGCTATAGAACGCGTTACATGGCATAATAAATTATTTTTGTGCTTATATAGCTCGTGCAATTGTGGGTTGCAAATAAAATGCACCCACTATGTTAGGGCCCTATACGATTTTTTCTTGGAAAAGTTGATTTGTTTTAAAATCTGTTCAAATCAACCAGCCGATTTGTTTTTTTTTCAGAGCCAAACCAAACCGCTACACTTTGGGCGACAGTGACGAACACTTTACAATGCCATATGGGTTTGCACGTGGCCTGGAAGCAGACGAGATTGTGGGTGCTACTGACGATGGAGGCAAGCTCAAATTCCTCATTCGCTGGAAGAATGGACCACAAACTGACATTGTATTGGCCAAAGAAGCTAATGAAAAATGCCCACAGGTTGTCACACTTTCGTTCTGTTTTATGCTGTTAATATTTTGGATCTTTCCCATTATAGCCTCCCCACACAAAATTATAGCCCCCCATTATGGTATAATTACCATGTTTTTAATAACCGCCCTCATCTTCTCAGCCGGCTATTATAGCGCTCCTATTTTTTTTACGACTCGAAGAGGAGTATTGGTTATCTTCAGGTTTTTTTTTATCGGAAGTACTATTCGTTCAGACGCTGTTTTGACCTAAAAGCGTAAGTAAAATTGCCGTGTGAACTAATTTTTTCTAAGCGAGAGAAGTTTTTTGATCATGCGCTACGTTTAGTGAATGACTTTTTGACTTTGAAAAGTAGTTTTTGACTGAATGGCACATATAGATAACCGTTTTTAGCAGTTTTTTCGTCTAAATACACCAATTTTTTGCTTGTAATTTGGTTTTTTGTAGAAATTATTTTTATTTGATGCTATATTGAAATGTCAACCTCGGAAATTGATACCACTGTGTTTCGTGGAGCCTGAAGATTGCGTTTCAAGTTCAAAATTGGCACATATTTCTTGATTTTTTAGTTAATTTTTGTTTTTTTTTCTTTTAATTTTGTCATTTTTGGATCTTTTAACCGTCTGTTTGTCAAAAATCAGTTAATATGGCAACTTCTTTTTGAAAATTCATATACTCAACGCCTCTTTCTACCTCGATATATTTTTGTTTTATAAAATTGTACATATGCTAATCCGATTTTGGTAGTTTTTTCCGATTTTTTGGTTTTGGTCAGTTTTTTGGTTTCTAATTTGGTTTTACTTACTAGAAATAGCCTTTTGTGCAAGATGAGGGGTTTCAATTTCGTTTCAATGAAAGTTCAATAATTTTTTTGGCGTTAAGTTTTTAAAAAACAGTTAAAACTTTTTCATTAATGCAGTCTTAAAAGTTTTTGATCATTTTTTTCAATGTCTCTTGTTGATCATTTTTTTCAAGAGGATGGATCTTTGTATCGGATGACTAGTTATCTTTTCTATGTCCCGAATGCTGAACAATGAAATGTTTTCGTTTTTCTTAATTTTTTAAATTTGATTTTTAACTTTCAAAAATCAAGAATGTCTTTCCGTTACGGTGTTCCTTACATTGTGCCCATTTTCTTCACATTCTAGTCAGTATCATTCTAGCTTTTGTTGTGGCACATTCATTTTGTTCGTTATATTAATTTTTTTCAGTTGTTAAAAAGTTAAATGATTTCAGCCTTTTCTTAGATTTTCGTCATTTCTTTGTTTTGCAATTGATTTCATTCAAGATATGGCAGTACTGAGAGTTTTCTAGCAAGCCTTTTCCAAAATTTCTCTTTATTACGTTTTACTGCAACTTTCTTCCGGCCTTGGTATTAATTTAAACAGATTTTTTGTCTTTGAATATTCTTCTGCTGCTTATGTCTTTTCTATAATCAATTTAATTTTTGAATTAGTGTGAAATCATGTTGTTTAGCATATCTACAACAAGCAAGAAGTATTTGCTGTTTTTGGTCTTAATTGCAGTGATTAGAAGTGTAGTTTTCTAATTCCTAAATTTGAGCATTCTTTTTTGAAAAGATTTAACTTAGTTTCTAATATTATTATCTGCCGGTTGCTTTCCCGATCTTTGAGAGTAGAATCTTGACTTTTCTGGGGACAATTGATAGCTTTGTCAGCATTTTCAACCTATCAGTATTTTGACCATCTTAATTGTTTCGGATTTTTTTAACGTTATCAAACGTTTTCAATATTATAAAATTTTGCTGCATTTTGTTTCTCTTGGTAACAGTGGTTTAAGTTTCACCGATGTTTCGATCAGACCTCGGGAGGTAATGAGTTAATGGTTTAATACAAAAATTAATGGCTTCCGCTGCAATTACGGTTTTGTATGTGAAGTTTTGACGCTTCGAGTCGGTTCCGGATTTCTTCCGGCTATGTTTTTTACTTCGTCGAACAAAAAAATGTTTCTCTTTACCTCATTTTGCCGCTTTTTCAACAATTTGCGTGAAATCTTTGACTTCTCTAGGCTAGTTTCGCAAAGCAGAAATTTTAGAATGTCGTCATGATTCAGAAAATTGTGGAATTTTCCTTAAAAACTTAATTATCTGTCGATGGCAAAAATTTTATAGAAATTTTGCACTGTCATCATTCAAACATCTTTTTTTTTCAAAATTTGAGAAAAAAATTGAAATTGGAGAAGTAATTGTAGAAGGCTAGTCAAATGTAGCTGAAAAAATAAATTAATTAGTAGCCGCCCTCATATTCTCAGCCGCCTATTCTAGCGCTACTTTTTTTTTTACTTTGTCGAACAAAAAAATGCTTTACATCATTTTGCCTCTTTTTCAACATTTTGCGTGAAATCGTTTTGACTTTTCTAGGCTAGTTTTTCTCTTCTCTCATTCTGCTTAAAGTGATTTTGAACATCAGTTGCTCAGCAAAGCAATTCAAAATGAACAGAGTCAGTATAAAAATTGAAGTCAGAAATAGAATCGGGATAAACCCATAAAGCCCAATTTTAGATGCGCGCTATTTGAACGTCGTTCCTATAAGTATTAGTTACCTCTCTCTAATGCTTATTGGTTTTGATAGTAGCCCCTGTAGCCTCTCTCTAAGAAACAGAAGTATGTTCAACTACGAAATGCCATCAAAATAAATCGGACTTAAAAAATGTTTTTTTTTTACAAAAATCTTTTTTTTTCAATATCTATTCTTTCAATCCCAATCATGCTTATTGGAATCAACGGCGGCTATTTTCCGGCAATCTGCCGGGTACGTTTTTTTGGGGGGCTATAGGTTATCTGACCACTAAGGTGGGGGCTATAATGGGAAAGACCCAATATATTCGTAAACGTTTTTTTTCACCGCCTAATTATAAACTGTTTTTACGGAACCTTTTTATTTGAAATAATATCAACTGTACGTACGGGGGAGGGGGTGTTAGAAGCGTATACATACCTTTTCTAGAATATGCCATAAATTTTGAGAATAATGTTTAAGACAATTACACCTGTCGAATTGTTGTACATATAAACTGCAATGGCTGGTTTTATCTTTATTAGCAAATAGTGATAGTTGTTTGATGTATATGTCCCAAATATCGATTTTATAATACGGTGTTCAAAGTTATATATATTTTGCTCTAATAATAAACGGTTTAATCTGACAAAAGATTGGAAAAGCACTGCCCCCCCCACTGCGCTGTTGCCCCCCACCCCAGTGTTGCCCCACCACCCCCTCTCTCCTCATCAGCCCCCCCCCCCACCCGTGGCTAGCTATTGACGAACAACCGCCTGCTAAAAACGGAAATTTATACTATTTTCCAAATTTTTTTCATGCTTTTTGAAAATTTTTGCCTTTTTTTATTTTTATGAGCCCTAGGTGTCAAAGAATCTCTTCTAGGTTTTAATAATAGGTTACTGCATAGTTTCTAGTGGTATTGAAATGGTTTCATCATTTTTACGTCACGAATTTGAGCAATTTTTTGACAAAATCTGCCATTTTTTTTCGGATTTTGACATTTTTTCTTTTTTCGGATTTTGACACCTTTTCTTTTTTCAGGTCTTTCCAGACCCAGGCGCCAGAAGACATCCTAAGGGGTATGATAATAAGCTACTGACAAATTTTTATTGGCCATGGAATGGTTTTTTAACTTTTTAATGTCAGCAATTTTTTGATAAAAAACAAGTTTTTTTTAAAATTTTTGTCGTTTGTTAGGTTTAATCAGCCTCAAGAGCCAAGAAACCCCCTCTAGGTTTTAAAAATAGGTGACTGTATATTTTGTAGTTTAAGTGGATTTTCTTGCAAGAGTTTAACATCACGAGTTTTAGCATATTTTTTTTACAATTTTTGCCATTTTTTCAATTTTTTGACATTTATAGTCATTATTCAGGTTTTTTGAACCTCAAGGGTCAGAAACCTCCGTTAGGGTTTGATAATAAGTTAATGGAAATTTTTTGTCATGGATTAATTTTCAAGTTTTTAATATCACAAATTTTAGCAATTTTTCTTTAAAACTTGCAATTTAAGTTTTTTTTTTGAAATTGTTGTCATTTTTTAGGTTTCTTTAGCCTCAAGAGCCACGAAAAGTCATCTAGGGTTTAATAATATGTTACTGCACAGTTTATAGATATAATGGAATCTACTTCAAGATTTTAATATCACGAATTTAAGCAATTTTTTAAATTATTAGCAATTTTTTACTGTTTTTGAATTTTTTTCCGGCACCAGAGGCTCTGGGACCTCCTCCAAGGTCTGATAATAAGCTGCTGCACAGTTTCCAGAGTTCATGGGATATTGATCATCTTTTTAACTCCAGTTTTAGTAATTTTTGGATAAAGTTTATGCTTTTCAATTTTTTGTTTTTCCAAGTGTATGGATCTTTGAGCCTGTGAAACTATTTCACTATTTCAGGCTTGAAACAGGGATACCGGATAGTCTCTTGAGACAATGAAATATTTCTTAAGATATTTATATCTTGAATTTTAGCAAGATTTCGCAGAACTTTGGAGACAAAAAAATGGTTTTGAACTTTTTTTTTACTGCGAAGTTGGAAAATTTTTTTTGGATTGTGCCTTTTTCAGTTCTTTTTATGATTTTTTATTAACAAGGCTAGAAAACTAGCAGTTGCAGAGTCGAATCCAATCATGGAAAATATAACTGTCTGTTTTTCTCTCTGTCGGTTAGGGTTCCTTTCCTTTTTTTTTCGTTCACTTTTTGTCTCTCACTCTATCTCTCTCTCTCTCTCTCTCTCTCTCTCTCTCTCTCTCTTTTGTTGATGCCGCCCTTCAGCTGCTGTTATATGGCGTAATGTCATCATCTACGATCCTCATTAACAATGAGTTATAGCAGAAATGTTTTTTTTTCATAAACGATCTAACAGGCACTTTTTAGGAAATCATTGTTAATTGTTCTCAAAAGCAATTTGTAGCAAATATATTAAAACTGCTTGTCTCTTTTTTGCAATTTTTTGCTTCACCGATTTTCCGTCTGACCCACTTGATTTTTGTCTTCAGAGACTGGATAAAGAGGTAGCGCACAGAGGTCACTAAACCGTGGCTAGCTGCTGACGAAGCCAACCGCTCGTCGGTCGTTTGAGAGCAATTCGCCCGACGTTAGTCGGTTATGTTCTTAATATTGTAATAGCATAAGAAAGAAAGAAATAATTTGGATTAATTTAATTACAGATGTACATCCAAACCACGTGGAGAAAAACAGAGATCAAATAGATCTTCTATTATAGTTTACCCAAATATAAAATGAGAAAGTTTTCATTCAGTTGCATGAACACAGGAACGTATTTTCGATCTAGAAATTTATATAAGGCTCAGTTGCATTGTTAGTGTTAACATAACAAAGGTAGCCCAAGAGCTCGTTTATACTTCAATTAGGTTATGATGTTTTCCGCTCTCCGACGTCTTAGGTGAAGATCGTATTGAAGAAACCGACACTGTCCCACAAAACGCCTTGCGGAGCTATTAAACCATGTCCAATTAAATTTAGGAATTCTTCCCCAACGTCAAAGAACCGATTGACCAAATTTATAACGAAGCTTGTCAATGGAGAGCAAACTTCATGGTGGTCAACAAAAATAAAACGAGACAAAAATTTGTCGACTGTTTTGAAAAAAATTTCGTTTGCCTTTGCTGAGATTGCAAAATGTGCAGGCTTATCATTTTAGGTTGTAGCAATTTCTGCGCCTTCTTCTCCCGTGCGTGAAAAATGGAAATGATGGGTTTGTGAGCAAAACCCTAACGAGACAGCTTCCACTGTAGTGTAAAATAACTCGACGATCTTAAGCTAAAGGCCTGCAAAAAAACTTTAAAAGAAATTCTAGCGGAAGGCAGGAGGTCCTGAAACAGTTCAACAAGATCAGGGAGACAGGAATGGAACACAGTTAAATGCCGAACAGGAGAGCTCTCTTCAAAGAGTCTCCAACCGAAGGAGAAAATCAATAGGAAACTACTTGAACCACTTCATGAAAAATGCCCATAACCCTCTCAAGCCAATCGAAAATGTTTTATTGAACTTCAAGCATTCAATTCAACTCCAATATCACCCCTCTATATTTGAAAACATCCATGCAAAGGCAAAAAAGCGGCCATGAAAACCTATGGCGGCCAAGGGCCGTCAGGTATAGGCACAAAAGAATAGAGACGAATTCTGACCTGCATCAAAGAGAACTGTCACTATTGCGAAAACGTTATCTGCCATCGAATAAGCCAACAAAAAGTTAAGGTTTTTTGCCTCATATCACTCAACAGAAACCCTGGTGTTTGACCAATTGGAATTGGAGAAGTTTTTCGTCGCATTGTTGTGAAGTGTATCATAAAGCGCATTAAAAATGACTGGGGCTTTCTCGGAGGCAGTAGCCAGCTCTGCCTATGCCAAAGTGTTGAATTGAATATACTTTACATTGAATGCGTTCTGCTTATAATGCTCCCAAAATTGAAGTTGTACTCCCAATCGTAGCCAAAAAGGCATGTATTCAATTGCCTCAATCGACAATTAGCTCTTGAAAATATAAAAAGGATATGTCCCGCATTAAGCTGTGTGTTGCTCAAATTTCATACACAGCCACATCCGTTTGTAGCCGGCACTTGCTTGCAGTCCCAAGAAGGCCCCACCCAGGGAGATTCTTTTGGCATGGCAATATATGAATGGTATAGCCGTGCTCCCATTGATTCATCTCATGCGTAACACGGACGATGGCAGTGCTGAAGGAAGCTTGAATAACCTGCTGGATTTTCTATACGGATTTATCTGATCATTGTAAGCTTTTTGGATTGCTAGGAAATGATCCCAAATGCCAATTGATCTTAAAGCAGCACGCGCATTCTCGAGCTCGTGTAGTTTTCAGAGGAACTGATGTCAATATTTTAGGTGGCTGCCGTGTTTTGGGATCAGTCCTTGGCAGTGAAAATTCGTGTGAATCCTTCCTAGCTGCTTTTCCAATCTGCTTCGGAAACTTGAAAAAATTACAAAGGCATCAGTGGCAGTCGCTGCCTCATGTTTCATGAAAGATTTTCAGCAAAAACTTGTTTTTCTTCCTCGAACAATTTCCATCTCTCGGAACGTTTTTTTGAACGCAGAGAAAAATATTCAAAAGTTTTCGTTGCCCTCCAGCTTCAAAACTCGATATATCAACTGTTTAGTGATACTCATTTTGACGTTTTCATTGTTTCCCTCAATTGTGCATTTAGTGGAACCTCAAAAAACGACTATGGTTTTAGACTTACCCAAATAGTAGACAACCTTTTACTTTATTACATGAAATTCGGTTTTTCTCTTTCTTGGCCTTTTTTGTCACTATGCTTTTTGTGCCACAAAAAAAACAATCGATTTATGGCCTAGATTTTGTCAAGGCAATGTGATGCTAATTCGGTATTTTTGATACACCCAAAAGAGCCCAACATTATCTTTGAAACCCTTAAATTGGTTCTACTTCTTTTCACCCCGATTCGTTCAACCCCTAATAATTTAATCCCTCTATCTTTTCATCCCGGCATTCTCATTTTCTTTTGTGATATTTTCCCAGTGAACCGAAACCTAATACACCTTGATAGGAAACGTACTTAATGTTAATAAATCTTGCCAAGGTCTTGACATGATACTTGCCATGAAAATAGCAAGATTCGTACGAACTTCCAATACCTTAGCATGGGTAGCAAGAAATAAGATCTTGGCGATATAACCAAGAAGGATTAATCATGGCAAGATATTCCAAGTTTGCTCTCATTTTCTTTCTGCTAGAGACAAAAGAATGAAAGTGACTTGAAACAAAGTGATATGAAGCCGAAGCAGTTTTTATGAAGTGATATGAAGCTGAAAAAGTTATCAGTTTTTTGCTACATTCAACGATGTCCCATGCAATCTGTTTTTTGACTGTTTTTAATTTTTAGAAATAAATTATTTTAAGGCCGAAAGTTGCTACTGTTCTCTTTCAAGTCTTTTGCAAGAGTTGTCAAGATCATGCATGTCTTATCAAGGTGTAGCAAGTTTGGATTCACTGGGTCATATCAAATCTCGCGGGTCGCTGAGGCGTGGCCATGGTCTGCGAGGCATGGTCAAGTAATTATTTTAACTAATTTAGTAGTCTTTATATAAAATATTGAAATTGGGGTGAAATGATAGAGGGGTTAATTGTTAGAAGGGGTGTACTTTTCCCGAAAATGGGCTGGAGGGTGCAAGTGAAAGGATCCCAATTATTAAATGGAAATGTCTCAACTATAAACAAAGCAAAGAGCGAGACAGTTATGTTATTACGTGGCCAACGTCTGAAAAATCAAGTATACATGCTCGATTTGTTCGGGCATTTTCTAGACCCATGTTTTAAGATTAGAGTTGTAAGCGTGTGTGAAAACGAGTTACACTAGGCTAGTTTAGTTCAAATTGCTTAAAAACTGGATATATGTGTGTGCACTTTGTATGTGCTTAGGTTGTCATCAAATTTTACGAAGATCGGCTTTCATGGTCGTCGAAGAAACCGGAAGGATACGATAGATCCAAGTTCGACCCTGTTGACAAGATCTCGAAGACAACTGGGACGAGTTCGAATTGACCACAAGTCGTCAAAACTAACGTCATTATTTTTGAAGGGGAGCTAATCGGATCAGCGGCTACAAACTGTCGGTTCAGATCCTTTGTCGTTGGCAGGAAAAACTTTGGCTGAGTCTTAAAAACCTGTTTTCAAAGGTCACAAAGTTGCATCCTTCTTTCTGTTTCATGCCGTTGAAAGAAATTCAAATAGGGTTTCTTAAACATATTGATGCTTATTTTTGTTAGAGTATTCTCATTTTTGTACTAAAAAGATTCGAGCATTGATTATGTTCGTTCAAGCACAGGAAAGCAACTTGTTAAATTATTGATTGTTTGTTAGTTATTACGAATTACTTAAAGGTGATTTTCAGTTTTTGATGTTTGCGTTTAGTGTTTGCATTTGACTCCATATTGGCGCGAAATGGGGGCGATAATTTGGTTTTCTGTTTATACTCTTTAGTGTTGGAGGAAACTATTATGTGCTTATTGATTACCTTTTGGTGTCCTGTCCGGTAATACAATGGACCAAAGCTGCAGTTCGTAAATTTATTTTTAGTTGATTTTTATTCGACAATCTTTTTTGCCCAGTATTAGCTTATTGAAGTAAGCGGATCTATTCTGTACTCCCTTCCCCCCAGCTTAGTGGTCATATATCGTTTACCCCTCCCCCCTCACCCCGCTCACGTGCTATTGTTTACATAGCAAAGTGCTATATAACAAGACATAAATTGTAATTTGGGGCATAAAAAACACTGGGGGGGGGGGGTAGAATAGATCCGGAGGCGGGAGTTATTCTACTTCAGAAGTTGTCACCTTCTAAAATGAAGATAATTCAAAAGTTAGATTAGCTTATGCTTGCATAGAACATTTTTTTACGTCGAAGGGACCTATCTTTGTTTTAGTTAGTGAGTTTTTAACCATGACCAGCTGGCTATCTGTTAGATTTTTACTGAGCATACTACTCTATAAAGTTCTCTACTCTATAACCGATAAACTTCTCTAGTAAAATGTATAAAACTTTGGGGAACAAATAAGAACAAGAGACTATATAGAGCTACGCAAGTTGGAGAGCTTGAGTACAGTTGGTGTAATGGTCAGTAAGACTCTAGTCTCACGAGTAAGAGCTGATTGTTTGAACCCGGCCTTGGTCATTTTTCACTGTAGTTCCGCCTGCATATATCCCCTAGTAATGAGCTATAAATTAAAATCTCGAACGCTTATTTCAATTATCAGCTCCAAGTGAAACGAAACTCGATAGCCATGAAAAGAGACATGTCAAATCATGGTAAATCTTGCCAAGATCTTGCCATGCTACATGGCAAGCAAACATCAAGTTATGTATGAACTTGTATGATCTTTTGTTTTCACTGGGCTACCACAATTGAGTAAATTGTCCACCAATTACTGTTTTTAACTAATAGTACCAGCTTCGCCCCTCAAGCAGAAAATTTCCCTTAGTTCTGAGATTCTATAAGCTATTTTTAAAATTTTAAAACGTGCAACGGAGAAGCAAAATCTTGGAGTCAAAACTGATAGCCAAAAAATAGAACTTTATTGCTAAGGGTCACAAATAGCCTATTTTTTGGCTATCAGTTTTGACTCCAAGATTTTGCTTCTCCGTTGCACGTTTTAAAATTTTAAAAATAGCTTATAGAATCTCATTGCTCAAAGGAAGCATGATTTTGCACTTAGGTTTCCCAAGTGCACTCGGATATTTTTTTTTCAGTTGGGGCTGACGGACGCCGTTTTTCGGTTATGAAAATAAAATACCGAAATTTACCAAGGTGCAATTAGCATTTTTATCATAATTAGCGTTTGAGATGGCCGTTAGGGGCAAATGAAACTTTTTTTAGTTCTTGAAGATTGGTTTCTGAATTGTTTCTGGAGAAAGAACTGATTTTGATTATATTAGCATTTCGAGTTTTGGCGATGTTTCAATAAAATTTACAATTTCTTTCAAGTTTTTGACCAATTTTTGCGATTTCCGAGTTTTTCGATCTTTAATAGCCAGTGAAGAGTGTCTAGTGTCTAAAATAGGTTACTGCATAGTTTTTATTGGAATGGAATGATTAGCAAGATATTAATATCCCGAATTTTAGGAACTTTTCATTAAGGTTTGCAATTTTTTCAAGTTTTTAACTATTTTAATCATTTTTAATAGCCGACCTCATCTTCTCATCCGGCTATTATAGCACTCCTAATTTTTTTTTACTTCGCCGAACATAAATGTTTCGCTTTACCTCATTTTGCCGCTTTTTCAACAGTTTGCGTGAAATCTTTTTGACTTCTGTAGGCTGGTTTTTCTCATTCTGCTAAGAGCGATTTTATTTAAACATCAGGTGCTCAGCAAAGCAATTCAAAATGAACATAGTCAGTATGAAAAAATAAAGTCAGAAATAGAAACGAGATAAACCCATAAAGCCCAATTTTAGATGCCCTATAACTTCTCTACTCTATGACTGATACACATCTCAAGTAATATGAATGAAACTTTGAGGAACAATTAAGAACAAGAGACGGTATATAGAGCTACGAGCGTTCGAGGGCTACAGTACAGTTGTTGTAATGGTCGTAAGACTCTAGTCTCACGAGTAAGAGCTGGTTGTTTGAGCCCTGCACTGGTCATTTTAGCAGTAATTCTGCCTGTATATATCCCCTAGTAATGAGCTATAAATTGAAATCTGGAACACTTATTTCAATTGTCAGCTCCCAGTGAAATGAAACTCGATAGCCATGATAAGAGACATGTCAAATCATGGTAAATCTTGGCAAGATCTTGCCATGCTACATCGCATGCAAACATCAAGTTATGTACGAACTTGTATGATCTTTTGTTTTCACTGGGCTACCACAATTGAGTAAATGGTCCACCAATTACTGTTTTTAGCTAGTAGTACCAGCTTCGCCCCATAAGCAGAAAATTTCCCTTAGTTCTGGTCACAAATAGACCATTTTTTCGCTATCAGTTTTGACTCCAAGATTTTGCTTCTCCGTTGCACGTTTTAAAGTTTTAAAAATAGCTTATAGAATCTCATTGCTCAAAGGAAGCATGATTTTTTAGTAAGGTTTCCCAAGTGCACTCGGATATTTTTTCAGTTGGGGCTGACGGACTCCGTTTTTCGGTTATGAAAATAAAATACCGAAATTTACTAAGGTGCAATTAGCATTTTTATCATAATTAGCGTTTGAGATGGCCGTTAGGGGCAAATGAAACTTTTTGTAGTGCTTGAAGATTGGTTTCTGAATTGTTTCTGGAGAGAGAACTGATTTTGATTATATTAGCATTTCGAGTTTTGGCGTTGTTTCAATAAAATTTACAATTTCTTTCAAGTTTTTGACCAATTTTTGCGATTTCCCGAGTTTTTCGATCTTTAATAGCCAGTGAAGAGTGTCTAGTGTTTGAAGTAGGTTACTGCATAGTTTT
Organism: Convolutriloba macropyga; assembly: GCF_964194025.1. Classification (NCBI taxonomy): domain Eukaryota; kingdom Metazoa; phylum Xenacoelomorpha; order Acoela; family Convolutidae; genus Convolutriloba; species Convolutriloba macropyga. The sequence continues at coordinate 46,293,407 of NC_134482.1, forward strand.
TTTTTGGAATGGAATGATTAGCAAGATGTTAATATCCCGAATTTTGGAAACTTTTCAAAAAGGTTTGCAATTTTTTCAGTTTTTCTTAACTATTTTAATCATTTTTAATAGCCGACCTCATCGTCTCATCCGGCTATTATAGCACTCCTAATTTTTTTTACTTTGTAGAACAAAAAATGTTTCTTTACTTCATTTTGCCGCTTTTTCAACATTTTGCGTGAAGTCTTTTCGACTTCTCTAGGCTGGTTTCTCTTTCTGCTCAGAGTGAATTTGAACATCAGGTGCTCAGCCAAGCAATTCAAAATGAACATAGTCAGTATAGAAAAACGAAGTCTGAAATAGAAACGAGTTAAACACATGAAGCCCAATTTTAGATGCCTTCTAACTTCTCTACTCTATGACTGATACACATCTCAAATATTTTGAATGAAACTTTGAGGAACAAATAAGAACAAGAGACGGTATGTAGAGCTACGAACGTTCGAGAGCTTCAGTACAAATGTTGTAATGGTCGTAAGACTCCTCTAGTCTCACGAGTAAGAGCTGGTTGTTTGAGCCCTGCACTGGTCATACAGTAATTCTGCCTGCATATATCCCCTAGTAATGAGCTTTAAATTGAAATCTCGAACACTTGTTTCAATTTTCAGCTCCATGTGAAACGAAACTCAATAGCCATGATAAGAGACATGTCAAAACGTGGTAAATTTTGCCAAGATCTTGCTATGTTACATGGCAAGCAAACATCAAGATATGTACGAACTTGTATGATCTTTTGTTTTCACTGGGCTACCACAATTGAATAAATTGTCCACCAGTTACTGTTTTTAGCTAGTAGTATCAGCTTCGCCCCTTAAGCAGAAAGTTTCCCTTAGTTCTTGTCACAAATAGCCTTCTATTTTTTCGCTATCAGTTTTGACTCCAAGATTTTGCTTCTCCGTTGCACGTTTCTCAAATTTTAAAAGTAGCTTATAGAATCTCATTGCTCAAAGGAAGCTTGATTTTGTACTTAGGTTTCCCAAGTGTAGTCGGATATTTTTCAGTTTGGGCAGACGGACGCCGTTTTTTGGTTATGAAAATAAAATATCGAAATTTACTAAGGTGCAATTAGCCTTTTTATCATAATTAACGTGAGATGGCCGTTAGGGGCAAATGAAACTTTTTTTAGGCGTTGAAGATTGGTTACTGAATTGTTTCTAGAGAGAAAGATCTTCAATAGCCAGTGAAAATTGTCTAGTGTCTAAATATGTTACTGCATTGTTTTTCGTTGAATAGAATAATTAGCAAGATAATAATATCCCGAATGTTAGGAACTTTTCAGTAAAGTTTGCAAATTTTTCTTAACTAAGTTTTTTTCTTAACTATTTCAATCGTTTTTTAATAGCCGCCCTCATCTTCTCATCCGGCTTTTATAGCACTCCTAATTTTTTTTTTACTTCGCCGAACAAAAATGTTTCGCTTTACCTCATTTTGCCGCTTTTTCAACAGTTTGCGTGAAATCTTTTTGACTTCTCTAGGCTGGTTTTTCTCTTCTCTCATTCTGCTTAGTGATTTTGAACATTAGTTGCTCAGCAAAGCAATTTAAATTGAACAGAGTCAGTATAAATAATTGAAGTCAGAAATAGAAACGGGATAAACCCATCAAGCCCAATTTTAGATGCCCGCTATTTGAACGTCGTTCCTATAAGTCTTTGTTACCTCATATCTCTTAGTTATCTCTTGTAATGCTTTTTGGTATTGATAGTAGCCCCTGTAGCCTCTCTCTAAGAAACAGAAGTATGTTGAACTACGAAATGCCATCAAAGTAAATCTTTCTTTCAAAAATTTTCTTTCAAAAATATTCTTTCAATCCCAATCATGCTTATTGGAATCAACGGCGGCTATTTTTCGGCAATCTGCCGGGTATGTTTATCGATCTGTATGGAACAGTAAAATTTTTTAGATGGCATAAAACTGGGTTACTGGAGGTTTCTAGAGACAATAAAAAGTTTCTGAAAATTATCACGAAGTTATCAACTTTGCTTTAAATTTTGCATTTCTTCGATTTTTTTCTCGTTTGTTTTTTTTCAGTGGCCAATATCCCCCCTCTTCCCTCTCCCCCCCCTCTCTAAAGGTCTTTAGTCAAATGTTCTGAGTGACTTTTCTCTCACTAAGAGCTTTTGCTAGCGTGATGTCATTTCCCAATCTCTTATAGCAAAAGCTTTTAGGTCACTTGTGTGTTTAATTTTTGATCAAACGTGACTTACCTCACTCCACAAAAACACTTCTTCAAAGACACTAATATATGTAATAAAGGTCCCCGATACAAAGACTTACTTTGTCAAGGAAATCAATTTGTGCAATAAAGTTACAAGGTCCGTGATAAAATGCTTCTGCGGAATGAATTTGAACGTGACATTTTAAATCATCAGTGAATGTTTTTCAACAAACTTTTTAAGCGTTTGCAGTAACTTTTTCAACCCATTTCTGTATCTGTTTCTATCTGTATTCTACTGTAAGTTTTTTGCAGCTATTCTGGCAATCTGCCGGCTATGTTTTGTGCTTTAATCGAAGCTCCTAAGTGATCTTTGCCCGTTACCTCTGCAGGCCACATTCCTCATCCCCCCTCCGATTGAAGCAGAAGTACTATTTGGTCAAGTGGCTTTATGACCTGAAAGCGAAAGTGAGTCAAATTGTTGTATGAACTCATTTGTTCTGAGCGAGCAAAGTTTTTTTGATCATGCGCTTTGTTCAGTGAATGACTTTTCGACTTTGATTTAATCGTTTTTGGGTTTTTCAGTATTTTTTGGTTTGCAATTGATGTCATATACAATGCAGTACTTAGACTTTGCTAGAATCAGTTTTAGAATTTTTGACTGATATTTAGTTTTTGTGAATGTTTTTGGGTCTAGGTTCTTGATAAGAGATTTTTTGTGCCGGTGAATATTTTTCTATCCTACGAATTTTTGCCAATTTTAACATTATAGATATGCTTTTAGTAAACATGTAGTGGCAGTTGAAAGTTATCATGAAAGTTAACAAGATATCACAGTAGGTTTCTTCTGTCAAAATTATTTCCGTAGTTTCTTTTTGATTTTTTGAGTCATTTTTTTATTTCTAAGTTGCCTTGCTCGTTTTTATGTTTGCTAGTTTCAATGGTTTCAATGCTCAAAACTTTCACGTTATGAGGTATGTTTTTAGCTTACGTTTTCATCAAATCTGGTGAAGTAAAGAATATCTGTTTTCCAGCTAAGATGATGGTGCCGGCTGTATTCACAGTTTTGGCTGTTGAAGTTCCGACTCTTCGAGTCGCTTCCGGATTTCTTCCGGCCGTGTTTTTTAATTCGTCGTCGATTTTTGTTACAACTATATGACATTGCTCTCACTTCATATGTGCTTTTTGTTCATTCGTTTATGCAATGTCAACTTAATTGCGTGCGTGACGTCATTTTTACTTTTAATGGTGAGAGTCCCTTCCAATTGTCAACTGAATTCGCGTGGGAGACAATTGCTTCGTCCATTAAGGTAAAATTAAAATTTTTCAGAAACAGAAATCGGTAAATCGCCGAGCAGCTTGTACAGTTCTACTGGTCTCTAATTGTGTAATGCACTGAAACTGCTGAGAAGTCACAAAATCATGGTGTAAAGTGCATTTTTGCGGGTTTGAACCTCTCACTTTGAATCTATGAATATCCCACTATTGTCAATTTTTACCCTTCTCGAGGCGATAAGACGAGGGCTGTAAAGTGAGAAATAATATGCATTATTGTTTGTTGTGATAATCAAATTTGTTAATACGGTCACGGTATGTGTGGACGTTGCCAAGCTGTCCAATGACATTTCAGGTAGGTGTTGAATTCTTGTTATTGTCCCTCAAGTACAGTCACTTCTGTGAAACTAGTCAACTGTCCTGTCTACAAATGCCGAGGGTGGCACATGATTCTGTGGTGTCTGTGTCCTCAGAACACCCGGTAAGTCAAGATTCACGTAGCTTGACGGAAGGCGTTTGAATAGTCTTGATGGGCAAGTATTGAACGTACGCGTTAGAATCATTTATTAACATCAACATTTTTTATCCTTAAAAGTTTTGGATATTGGATTTTCTGCCCAAAATGTTGAAATAACCGCACCCCTGAGTTTAATAAACAACCGTGCGTTTACTACTCGCACATGTGTTTTTTGGCAAATTTTTGTTAGGTATTTTCATTGATTTAGTTCACAGTTTTGCAATTATTTGTTGTTCTACATTTAGGACCTTGATTTGCGTTGAATAGACCCTAAACCTTGAATAGTATAATTGAAATTAATCGCATTAGTAATTGAAATTAATCGCATTAGCTATTAACAGCTGCAAGGCTATTATTGGTTTTCCTCTTGGTTTCTTTTACAATCCAAGAATGTGGTTTACTTTTGTGCTTTTTAACGTCTTTACAGACTCAATTTGTCTTTTTACGACTCAAACAGATTTGGTGGTGTCCTGTATTTAATTAATTAAGTGTTTCGGAACTGAAACAGCATTTAAAACTCTGATGCACATGATGAAGCAGCGTTTAGGGCAAGTGTAATTGAAACAGAGTGTAAAATTATGATGCCCATTGCAAATAGTTTTCCATGATTGGCATTTTCGCAACAGTTTTTAATCTAACGCTTTTTTGTTGGTCCAAATGGTTTGTCCCTCATATGAACAGGTAAATGAACAGGTAAAAGCACAAGAGTTTTTAAACCTTTTTTCACAGACTTCTAGATGCAATTTTGGGCTATTTTAGGCACTCTTTCTGTGGTTTTCATGTCCTTTTTTATTTTGTCAATATGGAACGCAACTTTTTTCGGTTCCTTTTAGTACCTTTGGTTGCGGTCTGTTTTTCTGCCCGCTTTTTTGTTTTTGAGCAGTTCCAGAGAACTGTTTATGGTCAATTGCTTATTTAAAAGTTTTCTATACGTATCGTTATTAAGAGGCGACAATACAGTGTTTGATGTGCCTGTTCAGGGTGACTTATGTCAATCATTCTTGTTTTGTAACGAGTTGTTGCTTTTTTGGCAAGATTGCAGTTTATTGGCTCGTGTGTTTATGTCTTCTGTTGGTTGGCACTGACCAAACAGAAATGATTTGCCGAAGTGTTAGTTGCAACAATTAATGGGACAGCATTAGTAAAATATTTTTCAGAATTTTTATTAAGATGTTTTTTGCATTCTTTGCCCGTCTCTTTCGTTGAGTCGCTTTGAATCCTCCGTCCCTCTTATTTTTGTCTATCCTATGTATTATCAGTTTTTCAAGATAGAACGTATCTCGCGGCCAGTTGTTTTTTGAAAATGCGACTTGTGGTGCTTTATGGGAGAAAAGTTAGAAGATGCCGTTTTCTGTTATTTTGTTCTCAAATTGGTTAGTATTATGAGGGAAAGAATAAATTTTTCTGTAATTACCTGAGGGTTGAGACAATTTCCTCTTCAAGTTGTTTCTGGAGTCTTCAGTCTATTTTCTCTTTCAATTGGTGGCTCTTTTAACATGATGTAATGTCCTAATGCACGTTCGTGAAAACAAGTGTTTTCGTCTAATTGCAGAGGAAATCAAAAGCAGAGAAGATTTTGTTTGTAGTTTTGTCTCAGAAAGAGCAAGGAAACATTTTCTTAAAGGGATGTCTCACATATTGGCAGTTAATAGTATGCTTTGGACCTTTTTTGACCGTTTAATTTCAAAATTTTAAGATGAAATTTTGAACTCTGTCTTTTTCGCCATTTGGACTTTTCCAAGCAGTTTTTGCCTATTATTTTTGACTATCCTGCAGGCTATAGAGATTTTGTTGTTAACAGTTAGGCTTTCTGGTAGTCTAAATGACTTTTTAAGTAGACGTGAATAACTTTGTAGTTTTTTGCTGTATTCTATGGGATTTGTTACTAAAAAGAGACAGTGGAGTGTTTGATATGCCACATTACTAATTAAATTAAATTAAGTGTTTAATGGCTTTTTCTGGTTTTGATTTTGCTTTTTTAATTTTCTGGTTGGTTTTTGCTGTTTTATTTGTCTTAACGCCCTGGTGTAGTCACTTATTGTGTTAAAGTATCCAAAGTTTCTTTGGAGAAATTTTTTTGCTGTCATATCTTGTTCTGACTCGTTACTGTATCACTGTAGACAGTTGTATAACAACAAAATGTGATTAGATCTCGTTTTTTTTCTTCGAATGTTTTTATTGTATTAGCTAGCTTCTGAAAGAATCGGTGTCACAGATTGAGAACCATTGATTTGCAACTTATAGATTTTTGGTAAAAAAGTCGATTCATACTTCGATTTTTTGGTCATTTGATTTGTTTTCCTCATTAGTAGTCAGGCTATAGTTTTTGGAAGAGGTCGCAATTTGTCTCTGACTTTGAATTTTTCAAAACTGGATAGACTAGTGAAGCCGATTCGTCATAAGAATTCATTAGAGGCAATAAGTTGGTCTTACTAGTCCTTCAGTTGGTTAGTTGCCTATATTGCGAGTAAATCCCAAATTGAAGTTGAAATAGTCTTTTTACTATCTCCTTGAAATTCATCGCATTAACTGTTAAGACGCAAAGCTGTTATTGGTCTCCTCTTGGTTTCTTTTTATTAAAAAACATTTGGTGTGTTTTCTGTCTTTTTACGAGTCAACGTGTAGTTATGGTGATGGTCTGGGTTTTAATTGGGTTACTGTTTCTGAACTAAATAGCATGTAAAACTCTTTTGCACATAACAAGTCAGCGTGTAGATCAAGCGTAGTTGAAAGAGCATATAAATTGTTGATGCCCATAGATTTTTTTCATGAGTGGCTTTTTAGAAGTTTTTTTGTACCCGTTTTAGCACAACCTTTATTGGTTCATATGGTTCGTTGCTCATATGAGCAAGTAAATGCAATTTTGAGTGTGGACCATTTTTCACAGATTAGACTTTTAGAAGCAATTTTGAGCTTTTGCTATTTTAAGCACTTTCTGTGGTTTTCATGTCCATTTTTAAATCTATGTATCGAATATGGAACGGGAGTTTTTTTGGTTGCATTTAGTAAAATTGGTTGCTGTTTATTTTTGTTTTCTGTTGATTTCCGCTATTTCATATTTTTCAGGAGTTCAGGATTTGTTGTTATTTATTCACTTGTTTTTATTCAGTTGCTCATTCAAAAATATTCAATGCGTTACTAAGTGCAGAATATAGTGTGTGATGCGCCTGTTCATCTTGAGTTATGTCATTATTTTTGTGTTTTATAACGAGTTTTGTGTTCATTAGTTGAGACTGCCATTTTAGTTGGCTCGTGTGCTGTATGTACTGTTGGTAGTCACTGACCAAACAGAAATGATTGGCCGACCTATTTGTTGCATCATTTGCTGGGACATCGCAAGTTGTAAAAATATTCTTCAGATTTTTTAAGGGAATGATTTTCTCGCATCCTGTGCCCGTTTCTTTCGTTAATTCTCTTGGAATGGTTGACGGTCTATACTTTATCAGTTATCCAAGGTAGAGAACGTATCCCGCGGTTAGTTATTGCCCAAAATTATACGGTATTCTTTTCTGTAATCTTTTACTTAAATCCATTAGTGTAGAGGAAAAGAGTTGTATAAAATTTGTGTAATTACTTGACGGTTGAGAGAAGTTCTGTCTCGAGTCGATTGCGGAGTCCTAAGACTGTTTTCTTTTAATCGGTGACTTTTTCACATGATATAATGTCTAATGTCGCACGTGAATTTATTCTAATAGCTGACTTCAATCAGTATCACAAGATATATTGAGATCCATTAATTTTGAGTCTCAGCTTGTTGAGATTTATCGAAAAAGGTGTTATCAGAGTTGATTTTTTTGGTCATTTCTTTTACTTTTTGATTGCAGTCAGTTTTGAGTGATGCAAATATTTATTTGGCGGTGGTCAGTGTGAGGTTTTACTTTGAGTCGGTTCGAGAGCCATCAGGCTATGTTTTCTGAAAATATTTTACACATTTTTTTACTTCGAGCTTTCAAAACTGGATAAACCGTAAAGCCCCGTGGTTATTAGGCTTCATTAGGGGCGGTATGCTGGTCTTTGTAGTCTTTCAATTGCTTAGTTTGCTTAAATTGCGAGGAACTCCTCAATTCAAGTTAAAAATTCTAATGAAGTTTTTTTAGGTCTTGTTTTTGAATCACGTGTTAGATTTAGCAGCTTAAATGAGTTTTTGAGGGCATTAGCTTGCAGAAATTTACCAACTTTTTGCTGTTAACAAAATCTTCTGATTTATTTTCTTTTGTCTTTTTTGCCTCTGATTGTGTCTTGTATGGACAACTCGTTTTCTGCTAGCTTGAATTTCATTTGTTTTGTTGATTTTGAGAAGTATTTTATCTGAACATTTTGCCGTATGTTTCAAGGAACCTTTAAAGAGGCTTCCCGACTATGTTACGTGATGTGCGGAAAAAAACAAGAAAATATGCTTTAACAACATCTCGAGGTGCATAGGTCTAAAATTGAAATGAAAATTCTCTATTTTTAATTTTTAAAAAATGAGGCTTAAAAGGAAGAAGGGAAAATGTCTGACTCCTTCAATTTTAATCTGAATTCCCTGGACAGTTTTTTTTTCAAATATTGATGGGCACGTCAGTAATGGAGCTATAACAATTCACGAAGAAAATTAAGGCTATTTATATTTTTCATTGTTATGATAAAAGATGAGCGACGTATATATCAAAAATGGACCTTTTAATAGGTACCAGCTTTTACAAATCATATCTTGCATAACCAACACATTAAATGAGGCAACCAGTTTTTTTCGCCCACGAATAGAGACCTGCCTGCACCGTGACGTCAGATGAGACTTGTCAACCAAACCTTTTTTCTCTTTCCGTTTCGCTTTTAGGACTTGTCGACCTGTTCATTGTTCATTATCTGCGCCATTTTTTCTTTCCATAAATGCTCTTGCTGTAGCAGTTGCTGTTTGTTTTTTTATACTAGGATTTTTTTTGCATTCTTTGCCCGTCTCTTTCGTTGAGTCGCTTTGAATCCTCCGTCCCTCTTATTTTTGTCTATCCTATGTATTATCAGTTTTTCAAGATAGAACGTATCTCGCGGCCAGTTGTTTTTTGAAAATGCGACTTGTGGTGCTTTATGGGAGAAAAGTTAGAAGATGCCGTTTTCTGTTATTTTGTTCTCAAATTGGTTAGTATTATGAGGGAAAGAATAAATTTTTCTGTAATTACCTGAGGGTTGAGACAATTTCCTCTTCAAGTTGTTTCTGGAGTCTTCAGTCTATTTTCTCTTTCAATTGGTGGCTCTTTTAACATGATGTAATGTCCTAATGCACGTTCGTGAAAACAAGTGTTTTCGTCTAATTGCAGAGGAAATCAAAAGCAGAGAAGATTTTGTTTGTAGTTTTGTCTCAGAAAGAGCAAGGAAACATTTTCTTAAAGGGATGTCTCACATATTGGCAGTTAATAGTATGCTTTGGACCTTTTTTGACCGTTTAATTTCAAAATTTTAAGATGAAATTTTGAACTATTTGTCTTTTTCGCCATTTGGACTTTTCCAAGCAGTTTTTGCCTATTATTTTTGACTATCCTGCAGGCTATAGAGATTTTGTTGTTAACAGTTAGGCTTTCTGGTAGTCTAAATGACTTTTTAAGTAGACGTGAATAACTTTGTAGTTTTTTGCTGTATTCTATGGGATTTGTTACTAAAAAGAGACAGTGGAGTGTTTGATATGCCACATTACTAATTAAATTAAATTAAGTCTTTAATGGCTTTTTCTGGTTTTGATTTTGCTTTTTTAATTTTCTGGTTGGTTTTTGCTGTTTTATTTGTCTTAACGCCCTGGTGTAGTCACTTATTGTGTTAAAGTATCCAAAGTTTCTTTGGAGAAATTTTTTTGCTGTCATATCTTGTTCTGACTTGTTACTGTATCACTGTAGACAGTTGTATAACAACAAAATGTGATTAGATCTCGTTTTTTTCTTCGAATGTTTTTATTGTATTAGCTAGCTTCTGAAAGAATCGGTGTCACAGATTGAGAACCATTGATTTGCAACTTATAGATTTTTGGTAAAAAAGTCGATTCATACTTCGATTTTTTGGTCATTTGATTTGTTTTCCTCATTTGTAGTCAGGCTATAGTTTTTGGAAGAGGTCGCAATTTGTCTCTGACTTTGAATTTTTCAAAACTGGATAGACTAGTGAAGCCGATTCGTCATAAGAATTCATTAGAGGCAATAAGTTGGTCTTACTAGTCCTTCAGTTGGTTAGTTGCCTATATTGCGAGTAAATCCCAAATTGAAGTTGAAATAGTCTTTTTACTATCTCCTTGAAATTCATCGCATTAACTGTTAAGACGCAAAGCTGTTATTGGTCTCCTCTTGTTTTCTTTTTATTAAAAAACATTTGGTGTGTTTTCTGTCTTTTTACGAGTCAACGTGAGTAGTATATAGAGGGACCGAGGTGCCCGGGGGAGGTGAAGACCCACATGTTTTAAGATATGCTATAGCGGTTTCAAGTCATTTCGGTCTTCATTGAGTTATGGTATCAATGTATAAAGATAGGTAATAGATTTTACATGTATTAAGATTAGAGATATAAAAGCAACGTATAAAGATAGTTAATAAATTTTACATGTATTAAGGTTTGATTTTCGTCAGTAATGTATAAAGATAGGTATTAGATTTTACACGCATTAAGATTGGAAATAAGACAAGTTGGTAGTGAGTTTGACCAAGGAGCGAGAGGTCAGTGTTTCGAATCTCGGTGGGGTCAAAGTTTTTTGCACCCATAAAGAAAAAAATTGGTCTAGACTAAAGACCATCAATTAAAGTGCCTCGCATGTCGTTCAAGAGCATTTCTTTCGACATCTGTCGGTTTATGTTTTTCTTTCACGATGAGTCATCTTTTTATGCTATTGTTTTAAGTTACTTGGTAACAAACAGTGCTCAATAAGACTAAGTGCAAGGCAGAAAATTCTACAGTGCTAATACACTTTCAAATATTCTGAATACCACCTGTGTTGAGAATAGCCTAATTCTAAATAATGCGTTTTCTATAAAACGTTTATCGATCAAACTCATGATTGTTGTAATTTATAGTTTATGAATCACATATTTATCATGAACGACGTCACAGCAAACTATAGCTAATTTTGATTTTCACAGACTGTACAGGTAAAAAAGATTATCTCAATCAACTGATAAAAAAAACGAAATAATCAACTTAACTAAGGGTTAAATGGAATAAAAATGAATCAAAATAGACCTCTGATGAACTAGTACATGGTCTCCTTATATGGATGTCTACATTGATGCACTGACATTATTACTTTATATCAGTACAGTAAGCCTTGCTTGATTTTTTCATCCAGGGTTGTCTCAGATCTAGCCAACACCTTGCGAAATGAGTCAGAAAACTTTTACATGCTCAGATTGAACTTTAAAAACCCGGTTCGGGTTTCCCATCAAGAATGATTACTTTAAACAGTGGACTCATCAACTTGAAAAAAAACTTTATTACGATCATATCACATGTTCACAAGCGTACAACTGATTTAAATGGATAAAATGAATGAAAAAGAATCAGAAAGTTTAGATCATTAAAGGTGTCGTATGAATTCCATCTGCATCCACAATTCGTTTTGGATAGAAAAACGAGAGTCCTTTTTTTGTTTGTTCATAGGTTAGAATTTGGTGATCTATAGTTCTGAATCCTCTGTTAGTTGAGGCTATATTCACTGCATCGTCCAGGACTCGTCTGTATTTCTGTAAAGGTCCATCACTGTTTTCTTCCAGAACACTCTTGTTGAGTCCTTTGCTGCTAAACTTAGTTTTGTTCGTTACTGAATTATAGCAACAGTACGTTTTGCTACATAAACATAGCATTTCAGTACATCGGAATTCTTCTTTGAATAATCCAGGCTCACGCTTGTCATGTTTTATATGTTTATCGCAACAAGTTCTTGGAAAAAAATTACTTGTACTATTAGCATGAAAAAAATCCGTACAGTCATTACTTCTCATCTCATTCCAAATACTCCTCATTTCTGGTTTAATGCATTCATAGAGATTTTCATGAGCCAGTGCCAGATACAAAGAATCAGTGTCCATTTCAAGCTCCTCGAATTTCTGAACATCACAGAACTTGTCAAAGAAGTTATAGTAGAGCTCCAGCATTCTCAGTTTTGCATACTGTAAGATAAAGAATCCAACAATTATTGGTTCACGATGCTCAACAGTGCATTTCACAAGCTCAACCTCATATATATCTGTCGAAACGTTGTTCAATCTTCTAAAAAGACGGTTATTAATAGCTTTATGCGTCTTTTCATCGTTAAGATAAAGAGTTTCTGTGTGTCGAGTTCGATCCATAATCTGATAACCATACGAGCTGTTCCCAAGTAATTTCATAGTTTCAGCAACAACGCTAGAGTCCGGATTCTCGTCACCTTCTCGTCTTGCATCAACGACAGATTGTACGAAACCGTTGAAACATTTTTGTGGGGTATACTCAATGAATCTGTGGATTTTGATACAACGTAGACCCAGCTTCAAATAAAACTTTAATAATGGTGTTATAACTATTCCATTGTTTAATTTGTAACTCGAAATTAACATTCGTTGTGGTTTAAGCAATAACGCGTTTTTTTCAGCATATTCCAGCATGAATTTTCCTATATTCTCTCGTCCAACATCACAGTTTTTGAAAATTGGAGGAAAGTTTGCAAATCGTTCACGAAGTTCTTCAGGAACTTCTAAATCACACTGTACATATCCGAATAATTTATCTTCCTCTATCCTCGCCAACAGTTTTTCACTACTCAAGGGTAATTTGTAAGGGAAATTTTTTCTAACATGGTTCTTCAACATGGAATTCGCTTGAACAAGATCCCACCATTCACACTCTCTCATCTCTATAACTTTATATCCTTTCTTTTCTAGGTAAAGCTTTCGTAACTTATCGGATTCACGTTTCCAGATACCAAACTCAAATTCATCCTCACTAACATTTGGTTGAGTTTCCCTACAGGGACAGAAATGGTAGTAGCATCCAAGGGCTTCAAAAATTGTTTGGCAGTGACCACAAAAGCCATCCACAGTAAAAGAATCAATTTTTTTCTGTCTTCCAGTCGTATAGAAGCTCTCAATAGTACATTCGGGTCTGTTTGCTTGATAGAAAGACATTACCATGTTCTCAAACTTCCTGATTTTGTTTTGACGAGCTTTGAACTTTTCAAGATCGCTATCAAACTCCCATCTAGTGTAGAGTCCAGTTGGCATCGCTTGGCACATGGAGAAAGGGTACAATTGGCTAGCATCTATTCCGACTATTGCTCTACAGATATTGTTTGACCTCCGGATGAATGTTTTGTCTACAACAGCTTTCCTCGTAAACACTATTGATGGACCACCAGTCATTTCACTTCGTATTTTCTCATGCAAGTCTTTGTCAGCTTCGATGAAAGGGTAAAACTTTCTATCAGTCGATTTATGAAGACAGATATTTGCCAAATTGGGTAGTGTACACCCAAGCTTTAACATATCAATTTTCTGATCGTGATAAAATTTCATCATTTTCTTCATTGCTTGCAAAGTTGGTACAACATCTTTGTTGTTATACCAGCGAAGGAAATCGCGAAAAGTTTTCATTTTCTCCATCTTCCACAACTTTTCAAGGAGAGCATAATTCTCTTTTCCAGATAAAGGTTTCTCTTTCAAACCCAGTTCTCGGAGAACTACCGACTCCTCTTTTCCAGATTTAATCAACTTTTCAAACTGAGCGAAATCTTTTTCCAGTGGATTTAGATTTTTCAGTTTGCTGAAGAAGGAATCATAGGGTGGAAGATGATTGCAGTCAAGTTTCGTCGACGAATCGAACCATTCATATGGAAAATATCCTTTTGTCTCCTCAGATTGATATGCTTTTAGAAAAGAATCCAGTGATGTTGCTCCACCAAGAAAGTTCAAAATATCGAGAAACTGAATATCACCGAATTTGAAAGAAATAAATTGATTTGCCTTTTTGATTACCGTAGGTTGAATAGCTCTATCGTTAAGGAGATGGGGAATAATATACGCTTTGATTAAATTTAGGTCATATTTTCCACTGTTGAATCCAAAAACTGGTAGAGTGTCAACATAATTGTTGAAATGACGCTGGAGATCAAGGAGTTGCTTTTGCTGGAATCGTAAAAAATTTTTAGTTGCATTACTATCATCTGTTTCACTACTGATGTTTGGTTGAGTTTCGGAAATAATTTGCAGTCTGGAGGAAACATCACTCAACCTAGTTTTGATCTCTGCTTCCACCGCCAGGAACTTGGGTTTCAAGTCCGCTTTGTTTTTTGCTGCTAACATTTCCAGTTGAGCTACAAATGATATGATAAGACGATTAGGATCGTTTTCGCATAAGAAAACTGGTTCGTCCAACAAATTTGAAGAGATTGATACCGATACAGGTACATGAGTGCCAATCCATGATGTTGTCAGTGTGTTATTGGCTTCCACTGATTGAACACATATTGCTTCGAAGTCGAAGACAACAAAATTTCTGAAGAGAGTATAATCCTCTGGATAAGTGATTGAGAAGTTGTCAAGCTTCTCAAATAAAGTTTCCCGGAACGAATAAGCACCCCGCGGATAGATATTCTTCACTCGTTCTTTACAAGTTTTCAAATGCCGGTTGAAATGACCTGAATGGTTGAAAAACACATCACAGCTGGGACAACGAAACTTCTTGAAGAATTTGTTGATATCATTAACATAACAGATGTGATTGTTATATCGAAGCAGTTTAATGTTTTCATCATATCGTTCAACGCTGCGTCGTACAAGTTCACCAATAATTTCACCATCTTCAATGTCAAAATCATAGATGAAAATGTTTTGTTTGATTTGTTCTTCAATTATTGGAATTTGATCAAATGAAACACCTGTGAAGTTTTCAGGGTCGCAACCACTTGCAGTAACAAAATTGTGAAAAATTTTTATTGCCTGTAGTTCAACATCTACTGATCCAAATAAATGAATAGCAATTGCACGGAACAAACACAAATTATCGTTATACGGTTCATCGTGTCCATTTGAAAGCAGACAATTTACTTCAGGGTTCCTTAACAATGGCTCTGGAAGAGGCGAATCAGTGCAACCCATAGGTATATTCGTAAGAAGCGCTGCAAAGACAGTAACATTTGTAATTACTGTGAATTGCCATTTTGAGTTTTGGCGTTCCTGTGTACATGTTTCAATCAAGTCAAGTTTCTCAATTTCGTTCTGGATGTTTAATAAATCGTTTTTATTGCTTAGCAGAAAAGTTCGGTCCAGCAGTAAATTATTTTCGTGCGGATAATAATATCGGTAATCGTTTGTCTCTACATTTCGCAAAATAAACCCCAAAGCTATGTTAATTTTGGCAGCACAGTTGAGGTTTGCGAAAACTTCATTGAGTTTTTCGTTGATCTCTTTGGTGTCCAAATTCGATAAACTGAAGTTGAAAACTTCCTGTCTGCCATGCTCAGCATGCATATCATCAAGTAAATGCTGACAAGCTGCCAGTTCTTCTTTCAATGATTCGCTATCGTTATCAATTTTCTCCATAATCTCACGAACACGGTTTGTGCTTGAGGACCCAACTTTTGTGCTAGCTTGATGTGCTTTTTTGCGATGCAGTTGAAGTGAGTAGAAACTTGGGAACTGTTTCTGACAGACAACACATTTGTTCAGTGTATTACGAACTTTTGCGCCGTGAGCCTTCGCAATATGGTATGATAATTCTGCAGCATTTTTTGTCGCAAAATTACAATTCTTTTTCTTACAGTAAAGAGTGCCCATCATACATGTCTTCCTGTGGCGAGCAATATTGGTCTTTACAACAGATTTTCCACATTTTTCGCAGTTGATGGACAGGTTTCGATCTTTTGCAGGCATTTTGTTATAACTGGGTAAGTTTAACTATGACATGAACAAATAGATGTTTTATTCTTGTCGGAAGGTATTGACAACTGAGTCCTAGAAAATGAATAAACAAATGTCTCTCAAGTTCTGCAGAAATTCAAAGTGTATTCACGACTACATGCGAGCAATTAAGTTGAAATATTTATTTATGTTACTAAAAATAGATTTCATTTCGAGTCGTCAACCAATCACAGCAAAGTTTGCAAAACTTCGTGAAATTGCGACAGCCATTATTCGTGTACACAACTTCAACAAATCTGATTTGTTTACCTAATGTCTAGACAAAATTTATTCGGTTTGTTTACTTAATGTCTCGGTTTGTTTACTTAATGTCTAGACAGAATTTGTTTACAAGCACTAAAAATAACAATGTAAAGAATTTTCGTCTTCGAACGACCTTGAAATTTTCTTTACACCATGTTATCAACTCAAACCCAATAATTCATAGACGTATATCACTATTTACTCACTCAGTTTAGTCTCTGAATATGGTTGAAGCTATGTACGAAAACAGTCCTGAATACTTCAAAAAATTTCAAAAACGATTCAAATACACTATTTGTGACACAGAACCAAAACCTCAAGATTTTGGAATAGAAAATTATGCGTACGGTTATCATTCGTCTTCGACTATTATCGATGGTTGTTTGTTTGGTTCCAGTCATTGGCATATTATTTTTGAAGATACAGGTCCGGAAGATAATATTGTTTTTTCTCCGTATGCTCCTGCAACGATACCTTGCCTTGTGACTTGTTTTAAAATCCTTATTTTGCCTACGGAGAAAAATTTTGTCACTCATGGTGCTATTGTCTCTCGCTTACATGTTGCTGTGGAGTACTTGTCAAAGTTTAATCATGTTTCAACCAACAAAACTAAGAAACAACTTCCTCTGCCTAACCCTGTGAAAAGACCCTCAACCATTACTACTACCACTTCTAACAAATGTGCTTCTACTATCCCCGATGTGACTGTAAAACGCTTTTGTCAACTAATGCTTGGTGAACATTCATCTTCTCTCTATCAGATTATGGATATACTTTTAAGTGGGCAGGGAAGATTTGTACGTGAGACTTCAGACTATTTAATAAACTTTCAGTTCTGTAAAAATTCTACTGTCTAAAATAATGCTGTGATAGAACAATTAATTCAATTTCACTCCATATGTTTTAAAAATGCCAACAATTGCAATTCATTTACATCAGGTACAAATGGAAACTTGCTGCTATAGAAATAATGAGCAATATAGATGCAAAATAAACCACACAGTTGCGAGTCTGCTGATTGCAGGGGAGACTGAATATCTCTTCTGTGCTCCATAATATCCATCATCATATGTAAATCAGTACATTGCTGTAAGCGGGAGAAAATGTCTTTATAGGCAGTCAGAGGTAGTGCTAACGGATCTGCAAAAAATAGAACGGGGTATGCGTAGCGTTTCGCAAGCATCACCCAATGTGAACCAATAGAATCAGCTGGCGATGCATTCACAATTATAAAACTGTTAACTGGTAAATTTAAGGGATAATTGTCAGCCGCATAAACACCTCGAAATTTAAATTTGAGATGTTTGCACTTTTGAATATGAATATAAATTTGGTCTTCATCCATTAGTAAGCATTCATAGGTAGAACATTTTTGGATACGTTTCTTGCAGAGTCAATGTACACAGTAGACGATTTTTCTCCAAGGAAAAAAATTTCAATGTTGTTTGGTAAACCAGTATCAAATTTCAGTTCAACCGATAATGATGAGTTTGTTAGTTCGGGATGAATAAAATCGTGTGTTGCCTCTTGCGTGCTAGTTAAGTCAAAGACCATTATAAAATGATGCGCAAAATCATTTAGGGGTATTCCATGACCGTTTTCAACATAAGCTAGGGCACTCATTGAATTGTAATACAGGCGCTTGTTATCATTTGTTAACATTGGAGTGCCAGCTGTTGCGAACCCGTTTCGATAGACCGTAATTTCACTCAAATCAAACTTTTGATAGTGGTAGGGATTGATATTGTTAGTTCCAATGAATGCATTGCTCCTGCACAATGCAACAATCAGCCGCCTTATTGGTTCTTTTGTGAAAATATCTTCATGCTTCCAACTGCGTTGACCTGCCGTTGCGAGGAATGTTTTTGTTATTACTTCATTGTAGCGATACATTGCCGGAGTTTTTAGGAGTGTTTTTTCAATGGCTCCAACAACGTTGTCTGACACTGTCATCTTTCTAACAAATAAGTTCGCTTCATCGATTTTAACTTTGTAATTTTTTGCCGCTGTCTCACTAATGGTAACAAAATCATCTTGCGATCTTCGGAAAGAAATTCTTAAGGTAACACCACTTACTAAATGTTTTTCACAGGAAAAGAAATCAACAGCGAGCTTTCCATATAAAGTAATTTGTTCCGATTCTCTCACAGCTACCTGCCTTGCATCCCTTGAAGCTGCAGCTATACCAGCGGGGTTCGGCTCATACTCGTAACCTTGACACTTTAACCAAGTTTTCTTTGCATCGGCTCCATGTGAAAATTCTGTTTCAATAAAACTTTTATGAGCATAGTGTCCATTAGCTGAGGAAATTTTTATTCCATTTGCAGAAACAGTACAGTCGGCAAACAGTGAATGAAGAACATTGTTGACAAAATATGCAGCATCGGTTGCGGTTGCATCGCCGGCGGTATATCGCAAATCAGTTCCATCAGCATTTTGTATTCGACATTTTACTTCCAAATAAATTTTCTGCAAATCTATGAAATTGTTGCGATCGCCTACAACTTCGAATTCGAGCGATGATCCAGAGGGAGAATAAAGTGGTCCAGTTTTTTGCTCAAATGATTGATCAAAGGTGACTAGCAAAGGTGGTTTTTCAAATAAATCCAAGGAACTGTGAGTGGCTTCGGAAGGTATTACAATATTAGTTCGCATTTTTGACTCGAGAGAAAAAATCCAGTCGACTTCTTCTTGGCTGTGATTTTCGAGAAATGATTTTTTTAGTGGAACGTTTTTTGTAGATTCGAGGTTTAGCATATTGTTGTCTTCGACGTTTAATAACTTGCCGGCCTCGTGTTATGCGTGAAAGGAGAGAACCACCAAATTGTTTTCGGGCTGTTTTTGCAACCGTGCTTTTCAACGCCTGCTTTGCCGACTTTCGTTTCGTTGCTACTTCAACCAACTCAGGTGCACCCTGCACTAAAAGCTCTCGGCCAATTCTTTTGGCAGCGGGCCATATAATTCTTCTTGCCAATGGTAAAGCAACTCTTCCAATACCTGCTGCGAGGGCTCCAAAGCCACTTCCTCTTTGACGATAATGACCGGAGAAATGTGGCATTGACTGTGATGCTTGGTTGCTGTAGTAAGCTTCCATTTCACTTGATTTTTTGAAACTTTAGGCCTACTATCACTTTTCCTGTACCATTAAATGGAATAAGTTCTCCGGCTTCGTTCCTCAACTCCACTTTAATGTTCTGAATATTGTTAGAAAGTATGGGCTTGTAATCCAGAATTGTAAATGTCTTGTGATGAATGGGTGTAACAGTGTTTATGCTGCCGTTTTTTAAACGTCTTTCGGTCTCAATGATTTTAATTACAGGAGCTCTCACGTCTCCAATAATTTGATATTCTATAACGTCTATGTACACAAATATTAATTGTGAGCCACAGGTTATATCAACTGGAAAATCACTTTGGTGTCTATTGAGAGTTTTGTGTGATTTGTATCCAATATGAATGTATCCATCATGCGAATTGTCTTTTATACCCTTGAAGCCGAGAATACTTGGAACTTCTTCGTTTTCAAATGAAAAACCCTCATTCGCTCCGAATTGTAAAACCAGTTTATGAGTAATTTTGTCAAAAGTAAAATCAAATTGTTTAAACTGAGCAATTCGCCTGAGTTCATCCATTAGTTGATCCAAGCTACTGTAAATGCCTTTGCGAATTTTTCTGAGGTGTCCACTGCGATTATCTGAGGCGTCGAGTTCCACTCCCGAGTTTTTATAAACGACTAACCCGTTTGAATTGACGTTGTTGATGTTTGATGGGAAGGATATTGAAGATAAAGCTACTTGCCATTCTCCATCCAAAATAAGTGGTTGAGATAACTGGTTACGGAATTTTGCCATTGTGTTTTCACCAAAAATTCCCATTGATGCGTTGGATATTAGGTCGATTGTGAATTCTTTGGCGGGATTCATTTTATTCGTCTGCAGTAACTAACACGTTTACTTGGACTAATTCCGGTTCATAAAATTTACCTTCAATTATAACGTTGTTTGCATCTATAAGATTGTACGTTGGTGGACTCACGGTAGCAATTTTGAATATCGTAAAAACTTCGTCTGTATAATTTTGTTTATAACCTTTTCTGAATTTTTCGTCGTGCTTTGCAATCCTAACAAGGTCTCCTTTTTCGTATTTTGGTTTGTACTTTGTTGTGTTGATTGCTAATGATATTAAAATTGGTTCATGTTTTTTGAAAACTTTATTAGGTGCTAAATGGGTTACCCGGTTAACACGACTGTTTATAGTATTTACAAACTGGGGTAAATCTTCAATATATGTCCAAGTCCACTTTTCTTCCAAATATTTGTAAATGATGTTTTTAAGCGATCGAATGTTCCTCTCTGCAAATGCCGACTTGGTTTCGCTTTCTGTTGTATATAAATGAATTCCTTTCTTTTCACAAAATTTTTTGAAATCTCCTTTGAACTCTGATCCCTTGTCTGTCCATACTTTTTCTGGTTGTTTCTTCTTGATCATTTTTTTGAACGCTTCAACAGCATCTTTTGCATATAAAGCTTTCATTGGTTGAACTCGTAAGTAACGTGATAAAACATCCACAGCCACTAACAAATATTTTACACCGTTGTTGTGTTGGGCAACTTTATCCATATACGCAACATCGACAGACCAGATTTCATTTATTCTATATGCAACAGCTTTCAGTCGGGTAAAACTTTTCCTGAATTGTCTGTATTTTGTGTACGGGGCTTTTGACTGAAGATAGCGAACAATTTTGCCTCTGGTGAAACCGCTAGCCTTCTTCAAGTTAGCAATGCTACCAAATGCAGCACTGCCTTTAGTGTACAATTTGTCTAACTGTTTAACTTGATAGGAAGTAATTCTCCCAGGGGCTGGTTGGTTTGATTTCTTTTTCTGCCTCTTCAAAGTTTCTCTGGTCATTGTCAGAAGCTTTTGTTTTCTTTCGCTGGGATTTTGAAGCAACTTCTTTGTCCGACTCATACTCCAAAAATTGCAGTCTCTCTTCAGATGATAAATTCAGAAACCTTTTGGCGTATGTGTTACAAGTCAAATGCGAACCAATATCGAGATGCGTTAATAAACTGAATTGTTCGAAAGATAGTTTGCAAGTGGTTTGCTGTAGATTGTAAAGAAATGTAGCTGCAAGAACTTCTGTATTTGTACCATTAATAAGCAATCTCTTTGATGAGTCCAAGGACACAGAATCTGATTCCTCTATTATGTCCAGTATTGTATTCGCTCTTTCAAACTTTATCCCCTTCAAGATTCTAATATCATTCAGCACTCCTTTTTTGATAGTCGATGTGTTGTCTGTCGTAAAGGGTTTCGCCATAGACTCGTTTATTGTACTTCTATCGTCCACTGAAGCGTCAGTTTGTTGTTCTGTATCCTGTTGCGAGGCAGAAGGAGCTGATGGTGACTTGTTTCTCTGGAGAAGCGAAATCTGCTTGGCTGCATTGTGAATATTTTTGTTGCTGAGTAATTGAGAGACATGAGGTTGTTCTCTTGTATACATCTGTTTAGGTATTAACACAAACTCTTCAGTATGCATTTTGTTCTAGATATGCAATGCAGGGTAATGCTATGAGTTGAATGAGATTGTTGCCAGAGGGAGATTGAATTATTTTTAACCGTTCAGTTTTCCCTACTTTCCCGTTCGAAAGTTGACGCAGAGTTTTTTCAAATTTTTTTAGTTCTTTTTTATTGACTGGAACAACTCCAGAGAGTACGTTCATCACACAGTCACTCAGAAACCAAATGAAGTCACCGTCTTTAAGTAACTCGGATTCAATGTTGGAGTGCTGGTTTGTGCTATTTGCCCATTGCTTGAGCATAAGCAAATGTTTCTTTTTCATTCGTAATTGGTGTAACAACGGCTTCCTCCGAAGGAATGTAAAAAATTGAAGGATTAGGTCCAATAATATGTGACGCAAATCGTAAACCCTGACTGGTTTTGGGATCGAGATCAATAATCAAATGTCCAAAGGGCTCCGCAGTTGCTAGTTTGTATGCTTCTTTTATCAGTTGGAGACAATTCAACTGTTTTCCAAGATATTCAATTTGTTGAATGTCACGAAGCGACTTGAATAATATTATATGTGTTGTATTCAGATCAATGGTTCTTGACCATTTGCTTTGATGGAACAAATTATGCTTGACGTATATAACATGTAATTTGCGATGACGTCCTGAGGTAGCTATTTTTACAAATTCTTTATCGTTGAAAATTTCTTCACATGAATCGTCATAAATAAGCAGACAATGCGATAGTTTTTTTGTTATATCAAAGCCTGAGTATTTTAGAAACTCAATCCCTGGTATAACTCGTTGCATATCTTTGAAAAGTGGTTGGAACTCTTTGTAAAAATAATAAATTTTTTCAAAGCGTGGATAAAAGGTCGAACCTTTTAGCATTCGAAACAAGAGTTCTGTTTTACCACAACCACTTGGTCCTACAATTGACATGAATACCCTGTCATGTGTAAGAATAACTTTGTTCATAGTTTGGGATTAGGTAAAATGTAACCAACTAAACTCGATAAGAGAGCAATCCAAATTGATTTCTCTTCACAGCTTTCTGATAATAGAAAGAGCATAGAGAAGCAAAGAATGATCATTAAGACAATGATACTCACTTGAACAAAAAATATTACTTCGGACCTTGGCACTGTTGAATTTGAACAACAACGCCATGGGGGCCTCTCCTTGTTGTTCACATCAAAGACTAAATTACTGATACCGGCGTCAGCCTCGTCTCTTTGATTCATTGGAGAAAAATAATTAATTGAAAAGTGAATTGAAACAAGAATGATATAAATGTTAAATTTTTGAATTATTCACTGGGCAACTGTTTCATGTACCAGAACTCAAACAAATTGAAACCTTTAATATGACTTTTTATCTCTAGTTTATAACAAACGGTTGATGAGTCATTTTCCTCGAACGATGGTTGATTGAAAACTTTTTCAACTTCGGGGTGCTCCAAGACATATAACCGCAACTCATTCGGCATCTCATTAAGTGATAGCTCACGTTCTGGTGGTGTTTTTTTCAATCTAAATTGAGGAACTTTTTTGTCCGCCCATTGCTTCCAACGTGGGATTCGCTGCTCTTTGGGGGACTGCATAAGCTTCTCGTTTGTTTTGTTCATAGCCATAATTGAACTGATTCCGATGTTCTCGAGCTCTCTGTTTATTTTTTACGTACAGTTGGAAGTGATAGAAATTATCTATCACGGGCAGGAAAGCCCTAAAGCTGTCTAGCTCGTCGGGAGAAAGAGTAATGGTTGCAAAATAACGTTTTGCTGCCGCGCTATAAAGCGGGTTGTAACGCGGTTGTTGTGCTGTGTTTGGCTTATTGTTGAGATAGTTCGCTCGGTTCTGTTGATCACTTGATGAAAAATTATTCTGTATTGGTGGAGAGGGATCTTGAACTCTGTTGAATATTACAATCGGCTGATCGTCAAGTGGAGTCAAGCAAGTGAATATCTTCAAGTTGTCTGACAGATAAGTTGTTAAAGTTGCCGTGTCTTCTCTGTGCATCACTTTGTGTCCACTGTGAGAATATTCTTGCTTTAAGTTCCGCGCAGTGATTTGATAATTGATCGTTTGTTGAACGAAAGTTTGAATGAAGACAACAGGAGGGAACTTGTTCTTCTGATATTATCTCTGAGATTCGGGGACAATTTAGATCCTCCAGATTATAAACAGTTTTTTGTAAAAGCTTACTGAGGAGCTCACACTTTTCAATGCCTTTGGCAAAAAAATTTTTCCGTGTGAATCGGAAACTGAAACTCAGACAGATTGTTTTCAAATCACAGTAAGGTATATCACCTTCGTCCCAATCAAGACCGTGTAGGTTATTGGTCAACCAAATAACAGTTTGTCTATCGTGTGCGGGTAAATCAGCGAATTTAAGGGGCGGTTTGAAAAATATTGTATCGTTGTAACTGGAACACAAACTGAGTTCTTTTATAATGAATCCAAGTGACTTGAGTTTGAAACCTTCGAGATCGAGGACAATAATATTTGCGGTTTTGCTGCCAAAATTTTCTAGCATTCCAATTCACGAAACAATTGTGAATGAAAAATTTTCACTGATAGAATGAATAATATTCCTGTCAGGTGTCCAAAAAGACAATTGTTTACTGGTGAGTAACGGAAAGCGTAAACATATCCAGGGCCTTTGTTTCTGCAATCTTTTATAAATCCAGCAGCGTCATGCAATGCAGCATGAAGTCGTAGCACTTTGCTCCGTTTCAATAATGAATCTAGTCTTGAATTATCAATTCCAATGAAACCACCATAGGGTCTAAATTTAAGTGCTATTTCTCCGTCAACTTCTGGGTCTAACAAAGAACAAGCAGCTACGAAATATAACTGTCGATAAGATATGTGTGTATAATTTATGTCACCTCTCAGTGATAAAACTTTCTCATGAATGAGCTTGATGTCTTTTGTTCCTATTGTGTTCATTATTTACTGTTTACTGAACGTGAGCGTTTAGAGTTTTTGTTTATAAATCTTTCAATTCTGATTGGTTGTTAACTCGAATAATAAATCCGGCACTGCGATTGGTCAATTTATTTTGGAAAGTTTTGTGACTCTGAACATGTTTGGGCATGATCCGATGGCTCTTCTCTCCACATAATATATCATTAGTGATTTTATACATCTACTAACAGGTTAGTTGTTTTACTGTTGTTTTTATCAATTTATGTATGCATTTATGAACATAAATGATTATGACCATAATTGTGTACATACTTAGGTGAAAACTTGTTGTCTTGTACAACTCTGAGGGTTTTTTACCAATGTGTATGTATGTATGTATGTATGTATGTATGTATGTATGTATGTATGTATGTATGTATGTATGTATGTATGTATGTATGTATGTATGTATGTATTTAAGTATATATGCATGCATGTATGTATGTATGTATGTATGTGTGTATGTATGTATGCATGCACGCACGTATGTGTATGTAAGTTTGTATATTTGTATGCATGTCTGTATATGTATACATGTTTGTATTTTTGAATGTATATATATATATATATATATATATATATATATATTTATATGTATGTAATATTTTGTATGCGTGTATGTACTGCAGATGAAATGTTTTACTTAGAGAAATCTGATTGGCTGCAACTGTTACGAACGATTAGACATGTCTGATTGGTTCACATATTTTGAAATAAAAGAACATTTATATGTATGTAAAATTTTGTATGCGTGTATGTACTGCAGATGAAATGTTTTACTTTGAGAAATCTGATTGGTTACGACTGTTACGAACGATTAGACATGTCTGATTGGTTCACATATTTTGAAATAAAAGAACTGATGAACATGTTTGATCGTGCGTTTTGGTGCTTCAAGTAGCGGAGGGATATGTTGAAGTTTGTGTGCGTGTGTATGCGTGTGTGTTTGGTGGTTGTGCTTGGTGTAGGTTGG
Source organism: Convolutriloba macropyga (assembly GCF_964194025.1). NCBI lineage: Eukaryota > Metazoa > Xenacoelomorpha > Acoela > Convolutidae > Convolutriloba > Convolutriloba macropyga. The sequence continues at coordinate 46,318,992 of NC_134482.1, forward strand.
CTGATGTTTAGCGGAGTTTTTGGGGTGTGGCGGTGAGACGAATGTTCACACCAAACGAGTTTCACAACTTCTCATAATGAATAAAAGTGAAATAGCGTTGAAAATTTTTGGACCCCACTTTCCTAAAAATTTTACAAGTTCTTTCCATCTATGAGACAAAATTCAATTTTCGAAAAAAGTGTTTCCAACAACTTTTTTCACTCACAAAACATGTTTCGCAACATTTCACATTGATTAAAGCCAAAAAATCAACAAAAATTTTTTAGAATCTATTTTTCAAAAAATTTTACAAGTGTTTGTCCCCCTATAGGACAAAAATTTCAATTTTCGAAAAAAGTGTTTCCAACAACTTTTTTCACTCACAAAACATGTTTCGCAAGATTTCACATTGATTAAAGTCAAAAAATCAACAAAAATTTTTTAGAATCTATTTTTCAAAAAATTTTACAAGTGTTTGTCCCCCTATAGGACAAAATTTCAGTTTTCGAAAAAAGCGTTTCCGACAAATTTTTTCACTCACAAAACATGTTTCACAAGATTTCACATTGATTAAAGCCAAAAAATCAACAAAAATTTTTTAGAACCTATTTTTCAAAAAATTTTACAAGTGTTTGTCCCCTATAGGACAAAAATTTCAATTTTCGAAAAAAGCGTTTCCGACAAATTTTTTCACTCACAAAACATGTTTCACAAGATTTCACATTGATTAAAGCCAAAAAATCAACAAAAATTTTTTAGACCCCATTTTTCAAAAAATTTCACAAGTGTTTGTCCCACTATGGGACCAAAATTTCAATTTTTGAAAAAAAGCGTTTCCGACAAATTTTTTACTCACAGATCATGTTTCAAAATAGTTCACATTTTTAGAGACAAAAACAACAAAATTTTGTGAAATACATTTTTTTTTTCAGAAAAAAAATAGGAGCTGATCAGAACCACAACGGGGGGGACACTATGTATTAAGATAGGGAATGCAGAAATTGTCCCCCTAGGGGGACGCTTAGGGGGACATTTAGTGCGAATTGCATTAAATGTCCCCCTAAGTGTCCCCCTAGGGGGGACAATTTCTGCATTCCCTATCTTAATACATAGTGTCCCCCCCCCCGTTGAGGTTCTAGTCAGCTTTTTATACTACTAACGTGTAGTTATGGTGATGGTCTGGGTTTTAATTGGGTTACTGTTTCTGAACTAAATAGCATGTAAAACTCTTTTGCACATAACAAGTCAGCGTGTAGATCAAGCGTAGTTGAAAGAGCATATAAATTGTTGATGCCCATAGATTTTTTTCATGAGTGGCTTTTTAGAAGTTTTTTGTACCCGTTTTAGCACAACCTTTATTGGTTCATATGGTTCGTTGCTCATATGAGCAAGTAAATGCAATTTTGAGTGTGGACCATTTTTCACAGATTAGACTTTTAGAAGCAATTTTGAGCTTTTGCTATTTTAAGCACTTTCTGTGGTTTTCATGTCCATTTTTAAATCTATGTATCGAATATGGAACGGGAGTTTTTTTGGTTGCATTTAGTAAAATTGGTTGCTGTTTATTTTTGTTTTCTGTTGATTTCCGCTATTTCATATTTTTCAGGAGTTCAGGATTTGTTGTTATTTATTCACTTGTTTTTATTCAGTTGCTCATTCAAAAATATTCAATGCGTTACTAAGTGCAGAATATAGTGTGTGATGCGCCTGTTCATCTTGAGTTATGTCATTATTTTTGTGTTTTATAACGAGTTTTGTGTTCATTAGTTGAGACTGCCATTTTAGTTGGCTCGTGTGCTGTATGTACTGTTGGTAGTCACTGACCAAACAGAAATGATTGGCCGACCTATTTGTTGCATCATTTGCTGGGACATCGCAAGTTGTAAAAATATTCTTCAGATTTTTTAAGGGAATGATTTTCTCGCATCCTGTGCCCGTTTCTTTCGTTAATTCTCTTGGAATGGTTGACGGTCTATACTTTATCAGTTATCCAAGGTAGAGAACGTATCCCGCGGTTAGTTATTGCCCAAAATTATACGGTATTCTTTTCTGTAATCTTTTACTTAAATCCATTAGTGTAGAGGAAAAGAGTTGTATAAAATTTGTGTAATTACTTGACGGTTGAGAGAAGTTCTGTCTCGAGTCGATTGCGGAGTCCTAAGACTGTTTTCTTTTAATCGGTGACTTTTTCACATGATATAATGTCTAATGTCGCACGTGAATTTATTCTAATAGCTGACTTCAATCAGTATCACAAGATATATTGAGATCCATTAATTTTGAGTCTCAGCTTGTTGAGATTTATGGAAAAAGGTGTTATCAGAGTTGATTTCTTTGGTCATTTCTTTTACTTTTTGATTGCAGTCAGTTTTGAGTGATGCAAATATTTATTTGGCGGTGGTCAGTGTGAGGTTTTACTTTGAGTCGGTTCGAGAGTCATCAGGCTATGTTTTCTGAAAATATTTTACACATTTTTTTACTTCGAGCTTTCAAAACTGGATAAACCGTAAAGCCCCGTGGTTATTAGGCTTCATTAGGGGCGGTATGCTGGTCTTTGTAGTCTTTCAATTGCTTAGTTTGCTTAAATTGCGAGGAACTCCTCAATTCAAGTTAAAAATTCTAATGAAGTTTTTTAGGTCTTGTTTTTGAATCACGTGTTAGATTTAGCAGCTTAAATGAGTTTTTGAGGGCGTTAGCTTGCAGAATTTTACCAACTTTTTGCTGTTAACAAAATCTTCTGATTTATTTCTTTTTGTCTTTTTTGCCTCTGATTGTGTCTTATATGGACAACTCGTTTTCTGCTAGCTTGAAATTCATTTGTTGTGTTGATTTTGACAAGTGTTTTATCTGAATATTTTGCCGTCTGTTTCAAGGAACCTTTGAAGAAGTTTCCCCGACTAGGTTACCTGATGTGCGGAAAAAACAACAAAATATGCTTTTACAACATCTCGAGGTGCATAGGTCTAAAGTCTAAAATTGAAATTAGAATTCTCTAGTTTCAATTTTTAAAAGATGAGGCCGAAAAAGGAAGGAGGGAAAATGTCTGATTCCTTCAATTTTAATTTGAATTCCCTGGACAGTTTTTTTTTTCAAATATTGATGGGCACGTCTGTAATGGAGCTTTAACAATTCACGAAGAAAATTAAGGCTATTTATATTTTTCATTGTTATGATAAAAGATGAGCGACGTATATATCAAAAATGGATCCTTTAATAGGTACCAGCTTTTACAAATGTCTTACATAACCAACACATTAAATGAGGCAACCAGTTTTTTTTCGCCCACGAATAAAGAGTTGCCATGCACCATGACATCAGATGAGATTTGTCAGCCAAACCTTTTTGCTCTTTCCGTTAGGCTTTTAGGACTTGTCGACCTGTTCATTGTTCATTATCTGCGCCATTTTTTCTTTCTATAAATGCTCTTGCTGTCGCAGTTGCTGTTTGTTTTTATGCTAGGATTTTTTGAAGAGCTTGAATATGGTATCATCCATTTTTTCCAGGATGTGTACAACAAATACAACAGAGTACAATGATAGTTTCTGTTCTGTTTTTGGTTCATTAGCTCTGTTGTTGTTTCTAAGAGTTGTTGTTTTAGCTTTAAGTGATAAATTTTGAGGCGTAATATATTTTTCAATAGGCATTGTCCTAATCCACTCGGGAAAAGTATTGTTCAACAACAACAATGACTACATTGCGTACAATGATAATTTTTGTTCTGCTTTCGGTTTATTAGCTCTGTTATGGTTTCTAGGAACACCCTGCCTCCAACGTCTTTGCAGAATCGGATGCTTACTGGACTTGTGCAAAACAGGATGACAAACAGGCTTCTATTATAATACAGGTAGATAAATATTTAAGAGAGAAAGAATTTATTTCTCCAAAGTACTTTCAAGAAATAACAGATTAAAAATAAAGTTTATTTTAACTGCATATGAAGAATATGAAGAATTATGATGGTTCATAATGATCAGCACAAAGGCCTGCCCCAATAGACCCAATTTTTCAAATTATTAAATGTATATCATTATTTTAGATTTTTTCACTCCAGAGTAATTTTTTTAAAAGTAAACAAAGTCCGCTGCCGCTAAAATCGTCAATACTTCAGTACATAGAAGATGGTTCATTGCAATTAATAGGAGCGCCTTTTTAAATATAAAAATTCTAAATTTATGATGAACTTCTTGAAGGGGAGGCGACAAATCCCAATTCCTTCATCTGTTTTTGTTGTTCAGCTGCAATCTTCGACTAAAATCAACAGTATTCACATTGGCAACCATGGTTCTGCATTCGTGGAGGTGTTGGTATCTAACAAAGCGGCCGCTGCTTCTTCGAAACAGGAGGAGGATTTCAAAGTGTTGCTTCTCTGTTCGTCCTTGATGACATTGCAAGAAAGCAGAGGAGAGAAAAACATGAAAGGGTAAAGCTGAGAAGATTGACAGACGACATGCTCACATAATCGATCATTAGTACAGCAACTTAATAAAAATTAAGAACCGATTTGTTTTGACACAATCTTGATCGGTGTAGTATAGGTGGAGCAAGGAGCTTCCAAATTTTGAATCCTAAGTTTTTTTTCGAATTCTAAACAGGTTCTCTAAACACATTGCAGATATTGGAAAAGAAATTTTGTTAGATATGTTCGAATTTAATTTATTCAAGCTGACAATAGGTAATTGGGTTGTGGGTTGTTCAAATTTTATTCATGAGCATGGTCGTAATTTGGTGTAACATGTTGTCATCCAAATGAACGCCAAAAGGTCGCTTGGTCGTAATTCCTCTACTTCTTTCTTTTTTATGTTGCTTCTTTAATTAGTACGCATGAACTTAAAACCATGATAAGAACAAAAGATTAGATAACAAAAATCGAAAAATCTTAGCCGTGCTCTATCATTTCGTGGCCTCCTTCGTTGTGTGGTTTTTCATCATGAAAATATTAATATCACCGTAAAAGGCTGTTTGTATCGTACACAGATATGTCTTCAAATCTGGTATGGTTAGCATTCACATAAAGAATTCTAATTTCAACTAAAAACTGAAGATTTTATAAAAAAATCTTGCTTTTCAAAAAATTTAGTTGTTCGAATTAATAACAGAATCACTCTCGCTGTTGTTTATGAAGAATATCAAAGTATCACTCCTGTTTTTTGTTATTTCTAATTGGTTCATGGCCCATACAATCATTTAAACATATATAAATCTTTGTTTATTTGCTAATATTTATATAATTTTAACCCGTTTTTCCTATCTGATTCCAGGGTGAAGATGTTCACCAGTGATAAACTGAACAGTGAAGTTCGCGATCAGTACTGGGACAGAGTCAAAGTAGTCTGCACTCAGCCATTCAACAAGGTCAGTCGACAATCTTCAAAGCTTTCGGATAATTCATGCAAGTCATATGTGTAATACAACGTCAAGAACTATGGAACTCTTCCTAATTTAGGGATACTTGATTAATTCAAGTAAATATACGAGATAGTTTTCTTATTATTTTTGAAGCTCTTCTGTGTAATACGTCATGATCTATGGCAACTCTTCTTTGTTTAGGGATATTTAATAGATTCAAGTAAAATTACTGGATCAATGTACTTTTTGCAGCGCAATGTTTTTTTATAATACCACTTTAATATCTGTGGTAACTCTTACTTTGTTCAAATGTTCAGTAATCATTGTTGAGTGATGGCCTTAATTGCTCTCAGACAAGGTTAAAGCAGTTATTTGGTCCTATTGGTTTTTGTTGTCAAATAGCAAGTTCTTTAATTTGGTTTCTCTTTTTAAATCTGAGCATTAGTCTATAAAAACCTCTATGAGCGCACTATTATAGCAAGCCACAGTATAACCCCTTCGGGCTGACAAGCTGGCTTCAGTAGAATGGCTTCAGTAATTCGTCCAACAATTGTTCGCTATATTTACTTTAATATACTCTGTTTTGTATAATATAACTTGATGTTCATTACAGCACCTGTATGGCTTAACATTTCTCAAACTCTCGGGAGAAACGAGAGATGTGAAAACCGAAACCCAACCAGCGACTACAGTTGCTCCGAGTACCTCAACTGTGACAAATAACAAAAATAACAATCCGTTGTCGAGTTTGAATGTCCCCTCGGTGACCTCTGACCTCGCACCTGATACAATCAAAATTGGGTCTTTCTTCAAGAACAGACAGTCATTGACGAACTCTATCAATGCTGCCTCCGCCAAAGGGTAAGAGCACTTAATAAATTACTTCAAGTTTTCAGCAATTATTGTATTCATCTGTGCTACTTTTGCAAAATTTTTGCTCTACTGTTTTCATTAGAATGTTATTATAGAGAACGAAAGGGAGAAATAATATCCCCAGTTTTATTAATTGCTCTTGAACGAAGTTCATTGCAATTATTGTAAACATGTGTGTCTTTTTTATGCAAAGTTTTTGCTTTACGGTTTTGACTTTTCGAGTGACTTTTACGCCCTTGACTTTTTGTGTTTCGCGTGATCTAAAATTCTCTCTCAATCACAATTTCAAGCAGCTGAACTCAATTGGCGACAATTTAATACTAAAAGTTAAATGAAAAGTACGCCGAAACTGGTGCCATTTTCACTTTTAGTTTTAATAGTGGTATATGTTAACCTCGAATGTGGTTATTTGAAGCCCACTATTGAGCTTCTTAGTCCCATTTAGGCTCCCCCTGCCTCCCTCCCCTCCCCCGACTGAAGCAGGCTGCAATTGATTAGAGCTCCCACTAGTCGTTCGAGAGCAATTCTTCAGACGTTAAGTCGGTTATGTTTTTTACAGATTACAAATTAAATCAATTGTTATTGATCGAGGAGGGGAAATCACCGGGGTCAAAAGGGCCTACCTAGTATCTAACCCATAACGAATAAAGTCATTGTGAATGAAGTCATTGCAGTAGTTGTGGCTATAATCATTATACCAAAATGAAGGGCTCTAGTTTTCTTTGATTGTAAGATAAATTGTTAGAGCTATCTTGTTTTGTGAATGTGAAAAACATCAGTATCTGATTTCTACCAAGATGTTTTTGCGGACTATTAGTTTTACTTCATTTTTTTAACCATCGACGCAATGTTTATTCAATGCCCACATAGTATAGATAATCTGTTGGAAAATTAAGAAAGTTCGATGGTTAATATTTTTTGCTTGTTATTGAGATATTGATAAATCCAAATTTCAGAACCATGCAATTGAATTGAAAATTTAAAAAGTTTATAGGCTTTCGATAGACAACAGCCTGCTTCACCGAGAGATTTGAAAATAATTCAAATTGCTTTAAAAATGTGCTATACTGTGGAACAAATGATATGTACTGCAAATAAGCTATAGGCTTTAAGTTTTTTTGAATTTGTGGTCAATTAATGGGAAAAATGAATCTTGTTTATTTTTCAAAAAGAATGCTTTTGAGCATAGTCAAATTTTATAAAAGTGTTGGGATATACAGGAATGGTCCTCATAGTGTCCTGATTTGGTCCCTATTTCAAATTGATGGACGATTGTGGCACAAAATATTCATACCTGGATAGAGATAGAAACCTGTATCAAACTTTTTTTTGAGACAATAATGATTGGAGGCCGATGATGCGTAACTACGTAACAGATTGAAATAGTTTTAATTAGTTTTTTAACAGCCGCGAAGCGATGGCGGGTATTATTGGGGACATCGTGGTTTTTTTACAATTCAAATAGTTTGAATTGTATTGGGGCGCTCTCTTTTTTTAAGATCTGTTCACACATTTTCATGATTTTTGAAGTCAAATTGGAGTCGTGATTTTGGTCACGCCGAAACAGGAAGTGGAGCAAAAAAGCGAGTGGTTTTGTTGAGTAAAATTTTTTCACTCTAAGCTTAAAGTAGAGTGAGAAAACGGTGTTTGAACAAAAATTCGCTCTCTCGCTATTGGTTTTCTGTTCACATGCGGCAATTTCACTCTGATTTTTCTGGTTTTTTCGATTTTTTGGATCAGATTTTTTCCAAAGCGTTTTCCCTACCCATTGATAGTTCATTCTAGGCCTAGTTTTTTGTTTTAACCAAATTTCCATTTCTTGCTAGTGGTTTTTTGTTCACACGCGGCATTTTGATATTGATTTTAATTTTTTAATTTTGATTTTTTTTTGGAAATGGCTTTCCTAATTCACTCGTAGTCTTTTCTAGGTCTAATTTTTTGTTTATTCAATGAAAATTCTTTGAATTGTACGTCAGGACTGTACTGCTATGTTTTTTTTAATTCATCGATGATTCTTACGAGCTGACTTCTTGGAATTGACTTTTTTCATGACTTCAGTGACTTCTACTCATTTGCAGTTGAAATATGTGTGCGTGACGTCATTTCTGCTTTTAGGTCAATTGCATGACTTATCTCGCTCGAAAAAATGACTTCTGAACTCGTGATCAATAGCATGCCTATAAGTAGTGCCAAAATTATATGCCCTAATTCTTGAGTATTAGTCTTGAGTTTTTGATTTCGAATATCAATTTTGAAAAAGCTCTTTTAGGGATTTTTCTTTATAGACCGTATGTGTCATAAAATTGACAGTCCGAATCTGACCCAAAAAGTCTAGCGGTCTATTAAAGGACTGGTTATCGATCTGTCTGTCTTATTTCTTTAGTTGTTTCAATTCATTGATAGCCACAAGCGTCTCTCGCGGCTATTTTCCGGCAGTCTACCGGCTTTTTTTAAACTTTTTTCAAAAGCGTTTTGGGTTCACGTAGCTTTTAAGTTAAATAAGGAACATTAATTCAGATTCAGAACGATGATAATTGAAGTTTTTTTCAACTTGGAGTTGTGTTTTTTTTGTCAAATAGTTACGTACATCTGAAGAATTTCACGAAAAACAAAAGTATGAAAAATTTTTGAGTTGCAATCATTTACCTAATAACTCGTCCCTATGCCCGCGTTAATTTTTTTAATTTCTGGCAAACTTAGCAATTATTATTTTAAATCCGACTTGTCTTTTTCGTATGTGATTTTTTGTTTTTGTACTACCGAATTTTCGTCTGAGAGTTTAATTCGTCAGACAATTTGACTTTTTGTCCTTCAAAACAGTTAACAGGTAAAGCTCTGAGCGCATTAAGTTGCTGAGCAGTTATATCAGAGCCTTACGCCACCTTACTTATTCCTAAATTTGTGATTCACAGAAACTTTTGAGGGGACATAAAATCATGTGAATCTCAGTTCTCAAGAGTTTGACCGCAGATTGTTAATTTCTAAGGTTTTGTTAGGTCTCTAACGAAGTGGGGGCCATTTTCGTTCCGTAATTCTATGATCTATGAAATACTATTACTGTCCTATATATTAAACGCGTGAGCACTAAAATTGGACAAAGTTTTTTGCATGTTCAAGGGGCCTCTCGAAGCGCATGTTTAAGAGCCGCATTGAGCAGCTTGGTTAAGCAAACATATCGAGAGAGTTACATGACCTAAAGGGCTCAGATTAGAAGGGTGAGAACCGAACCTGGGACAAAAGACTGTTAGTCAGGTGCAGTTGCCACGAGGTTAAGAGGGCTTGAAAATATGCTCGCCCAGAGGGAGGATTTACTGTCCTGGGTACTACGTGTTTTTTGATTGCTCCCGAACTAAGTCTGAAGTTCTTATTTTTAACATGTGTTTTTCTGCTAACTTTTAGCTGTACAGATTCTGCGCTATTTTAGAACACTCTTAGCTTTCGGCTAAGTTTTTCTCATTTTACTTTTTGATTTTTGCGTGATCTCAAATGCACTCAATCTGAAATATGTTTATTGATAAGATAAAAGGGATTGTGAGAAATGGTGGTATGTAGTGGTTATAGCGCTGTTAGTTAGATGGAGGAATGGTATTCTGAGGGTCGAGAGTTCGAACTCGTCTTGGATACGTTCCCTCTTGTAGACATGAAATTTTCTAATCAACGCCATTGAGCAGCATGGTTAAGCGATTATATCGACAGAAGTTAATGACCTAAAGGGCTCAAAATAGATGGGTGAGAACCGAACCTGGAACAAAAGACTGCTAATCAGGTGCTGTCACCACGAGGCTAAAAGGGCTTGAAAGTATGCTCGCCCAGAGGGAGTATTTACTGTCCTGTGTACTACGTGTTTTTTAATTGCTCCCGAACTTAGTCTGAAGTTTTTATTGTTAACTTGTGTTTTTCGGCAAGTTTGTAGCTGTACAGATTCTGCGCTATTCTAGAACACTCTTAGCTTTCAACTAAGTTTTTCCGGCTTTACTTTTCGATATTTGCGTAATCTCAGATGCTCTCAATCTGAAATATGTTTATTTATAAGATAAAAGCGATTGTGAGAAATGGTGGTATGTAGTCGTTATAGCGCAGTTCGGAAGATGGAGGACTGCTAATCTGAAGTTTGAATTATTTTTCTATTGGCCTTATCCATAAAATTGCTATGAAGCTAAGTCTTGTAGTTTAAGTCGTTTTGTCTAATCTTCTTTTTTTATAGTAAATATCGGTGGCAATTGAGCACAATGGTCAACAGCGCTCCTATCTTAACATGTTTTAGGGCTCCTTAATCATGCAACCTATCATAATAATTGTGTTTTGAGACGCGCTTTACCATCATTTTTAAGCTCCTAATATCACATTTAGCGGATATTAAGCATGCGGTATAGCAAAAACAAGCAAGTCCCAAACCCCATTGTCCAGAATTTTGCTGTAGAAAGAGCAAAAGCCAAGTGCAATATACATAGATAGCTTAAGTGGTGAGACCTATGGCTATTAAGCGAGGGGCGTCGGTTCGAGCCCGAGTTGGTGCGAAACAGCAAACTTTACTTCTTTTAAACCTTCAATTCGTGTAAATGATTTTCTTGTTATAGTTTTGCGGGCTTGCTAGTTATATAGTATAATAGGTACCGTTGTGCATTGTGTGTGTAACAGATTTTTTATTTATTTGTCTTTGCAGCGATTCAACTAACAAACTGGGAAGCATAGCCTCAGAAATGAGAACGACAACACCCTCAGAGCTTGTTCCCAAGAAACCCGAAAGTGAATCCCCGACTGTAACAGCATCAAATGATAACAGTTCGCCGGCTAGATCTAAACCTCCCAGGAAAATTCCAAAACTAGAGGCCACTACTACGTCGACGCCACCAGCTACTGCGACACCGAAGCCCACAGTAATAAGGATTTTCGAATCTTTTCCGTTTGCCCCCCCAGCTTAGTGGGTGCATATTGTTTGCAACCCCAGATGCACGTGCTATTTTTTTACATATTAATTTACTTTGTACTGGCACGTGCTCTGTAACTGGGGCGGGGGGGGGCGCATAACGTACTGGGTTGGTAAAAACGGAAAAGAGTCGGATTATGTTTTTCATATCTACCCCCCCCCTGCCCCCCAAAAAAACAGCTGAGTGGGTGCATATTATATGCTACCCCACCCCGTCTATGGTACGGGAGGGTAGCGCAAATGTAAACAGTTCTGTTCCAATGTGATATTTGTTTAGGTCTCAAGGCAGAGCTCAAAAGAAACCGTCAACAAGACTCCTCAGCAAACAGCCAAACCTACACCAGTAAAACAGGCATCAGTGAAAACTGAAGAGACGACCCCGAAAACGCCCGCGGTGAAATATGACAGCTTTGAGAACTTGATGAACGGTATGTTTTATGAAAATAATGAAACGGTACGGTAGGTAATTTTGATTTAAGCTTAAATGTATTGTACTTGCAGGTCCCTTCTAGCAATGCTAAGAACTTATTTAAAGTTTTCCTCTAGGCAAATACGTCATGATCATGATTGATTTTGGTATTAGGAGCCGCCGTCAGCCTCTCATCGGCTAGTATTTAGGCGGTCCCCTCTTTACAATCCAAAGAACTTGGATTGTATTGTTGCTCTTTTACCATGGAAAATTTAGATTGTATTTGTGCTCCGTCTTTTTTTTTTACCATCCAAATGATTTGGATTGCATTGGTGGGCTGTCTTTTTTTAAGATCCGTTCACATTTTTTTTTACTTTTTTGAGGCAAAGTCGTTAGACGAAAACTCGTTTTGACGAACACGTTTTTTGTTGCCATTAGGCGAAAGTATTGAACTGAAGTTTTGTGGACATTGGGCGAATACCAAATAAAGAAGGCTTCAATAATACTTCTGTTTCTCCTGAGGTTTAGATGGTTCACTGGTTGGTTCAGTTCAACAATACTCTGAGTAGTAAAAACATTTCACATTTTATCTGATTCACGTGTTTTGAAGTTTGGTTCTTTTGTTCGCGATACGCCAATACTTTTGAGTTCTTTCCGATTTTTTACAATTCAAAGAATTTTTACAATTCAAAGAATTTGAATTGTATTGGGGCGCTGTCTTTTTTTTAAAGATCTGTTCACACATTATCATGATTTTTGAAGTCAAATTGGAGTAGTGATTTTGGTCACGCCGAAACAGGAAATGGAGCGAAAAAGCGAGTGGTTTTGCGGCGTGAAATTTTTTCGCTCTAAATTTAAAGTAGTGAGAAAACGGTGTTTGAACAAAAATTTGGTTTCTCGGTAGTGGTTTTTTGTTCACATGCGGCAATTTCACTCTGATTTTTACTGTTTTTTCGATTTTTTGGATCGGATTTTTTTCTAAATGGTTTTCCCAATCCATTCACAGCTCATTCTAGGCCTAGTTTTATTGTTTGAATTGAATTTTCTTTTCCCGCTAGTGGTTTTTTTGTTCAGATGCGGCATTTTGACATTGATTTTCTGTTTTCTTATTTTTTTGGTCTGATTTTTTAAAAATGGTTTTCTCAATTCACTCATAATCCATTCTAGGTCTAGTTTTTCTTTTTAGTCAATGAAAATTCTTTGAATTGTACGTCAGGACTTGTCCTGCTATGTTTTTTACTTTGTTTATTTGCCTGACGTTTTTCGTTTTGCTTTTGCTGATGGCGCAAAAATCAGAACACCAGTTTTTTATTCAGATGAAATTCAGATAAAACACAAAGTTTACTTACCAAATATCTCAATGTAAAGTTGATGAACTCCATCAAAGTCTCACAAGCAAAAAAAGTTGTGACGTTATGACAATTTAATCTCATCTTTTATGGCTCTAATGTTTAACGCAATTGCAAATTCAATCATACTTGAACAAACGTGAAAACATCACATTTTGAGACAACTCTCTTTTGACTGAGAACCTGGGACGAAGTTCATCAACTTAATTTTGGGATTTCTGTTAAGTGAACGTTGTGTTTTATCTGAATTTTTTATGCAGACGAGAAAACTAGGTTAGGGGATAAATAGTGTAAAAGTTGTCTTCCAAATGTGATTGCAAATTGGAATAATGCCTCAAAAATTGAATTTTTAGTTAATGAAAATAGGGAGTGCTAGCTTAATTTTGCTGTTCAGTATATATTAGGAAGCTGTTAATAGTGAAAATGCTGCGACCAAACTGAATGAACAATTTGAGTTTCTTATTAATTTTTATAGGCATTTATTTTTAATGGTATTATATACTGTATTGGTAACTCCATCAATTCAGCTCTGTATATATTCTACTATGTTTATTATAAGGCTCGCAGTATATTTTGCTGCTATTTCTGCAATTATTGCCATTATGATTGATGAGTTTCATTTGCTGTTTCTGACTAGATATAAGCTGAAATGCTTTATCAGTCGATTGAAGTTTTTTATCATAGGTTCTAAAAACTATTTTTGACATCGTTTGTTGTTTCGATAATTCAACTTTTGGCTTTTTACTCCTGTTAGGATAAAAGTGGAAATAATGTGTTTATAGTTTTCGGTATTTTTAATAAATTTTTAATAAAAAATAATTAAAGATATTTTAATAAAAATAAATGAATGCTAGTTTGAAATTGGTTTTTGATCGTATGATATGCTTCGGCATTGATAACTTGTTAGCTCGTGCTTCTAGGAAAGTGAAAGCTGGAATTGATTATTTTATGTTAAACAGAAATTATTGGTAGACAAATTAGACCTGCGGGACGTAGAACAGATAGCAACAGATATACAAAACTGAATTAATTGAATTGCCAATGCAATATATAGTATCATTCAAAATATAATTTTAGCACAGATTGGTAGATGATATCTGATATTTGAAGACCCAATGAAGCGAGTGTCTCAGAACTTTCTTTAGCTAAGTGAGCCGTGAAACTTCTGATTTTGCAATTTTGAGAGAAGAAAGTTATTCAGAATTTGTATCTGAGATATCGTTTCATTATAGTTGTAATAAATAATGCATGAATCCTTTTAACCCCGTTTCAGGTGTTGTTATCTGCCTGAGTGGGTTTATAAACCCGTTGAGGGGAGAATTGAGACAGAAGGCGATGGAAATGGGTGCAAAATACAAACAGGATTGGGCAGGGGAGTGTACGCATCTGATGTATGTATAGATATGAGGTCTTTCCTCTTATGTCCCCTCCCTCGCTCTCGAATTATAGCCCACAATTATGGAATATTTACTCCCAGGGTGTTTGGGCGTATCCTAGGTTCGGCCATATGAAAAGACTGACAAAGTCGATGTCGCGGGTAATTTTTCTTCCAAAATTAGATAGTCGAGACCACATTTAACTTTGATCCAAAGTCTTTTCAATTGTCGACCCACGGTCTTTTTATACCAAATATCGGGCGATTCAGGGTCTATTCATTAGTCGACCTCTCATTTGGGGTGCATCCGCTCTCATACGCTGTATATCCCCGAAGCAGGGGTGGGGCTATTACGGGAAAAACACTTGGTAGGCACCGTCAGCTTAGTCGCACAATATGCGTTCTTTGTTTCATGAATGAAAATATCTGGATCGGGTGAGTAGTATAAAATTCTGACTAGAACCTCAACGGGGGGGGGGGGGGTTGACGGACACAAGTGTCCCACCCCGTTGTTGTTGGGCCGAGGAAATCACCTTTCAAAAAAGTGTCCCCCCGTTGAGGTTCTAGTCAGAATTTTATACTACTCGGGTGTCTGTTATGAAGCGTAACTTAGTACTGAAATTGAACCGATGTATGTAACCACTAATTTCTTGTGATCCTTGTGAAGTGATCGCGTAAATGGTCAAATCAAAACTTATTTGTAAGGACAAATTTCCAACTGTCAAGCAAAAATTCAACAGCCATTTTTATAAGTTTCAAGCATCCTCTGACCTATCTTTGAGAGACTTCAGCTTAAAGAGACGAAAAAAAAAGATATTTTCCGTTCCCCCCCCCCAAGTTGCAGAACACTTATATACATAGTATAGTAAATCATAATGTGGTAATATTGTACGTGAGCTTGAGGGCTGAGCTAAACTGAAAAGATTGGAAAATTTAAACTCAAATTTTAAAATTATGCAAGTACTTTGACTTTACACTCTGACTTTAAAATTATGCAAGTACTTCGACATTGTAACTGATATCTGACAATGAAATTCAAGTGTTTTTATTACCAAAAAAAATATTAAATAATTTACATAAGTATGAGTACAGTACTGCTTTAAACAACAATTTGAGCTCAGTAGTTGTTCCATTTGAGCAAGTTTTACAAACAACTGTTGCAACTATTCATGTGGCGTGAAAAAAGTTTTTGTTTGCATGTCTTGGTACGGACAACCGCCGAATGACCGACAGGGCGATTAGCCGACGGCCAAAAAAGGAGCCTTTACTCCGATAAGCCGACCCCACAACAGCTGTAATAGTTGGACAAACTAATGATATTTTGACCAATCAAAATTGTCTGCCAATCAGAAATAACCTAATGGCTAGATAGTTTTTCTTTGTCGGCTAGACTCCCTGTCGGCCAATATTTCTATCAACGTAATATGCCATTTGTGGCCATCGTTTCTAGATTTCCGTCAGTTGATCAAATTTGACAAGTTAACTAAACTGTGCTTTAAGTTATGACAAACTGTGAATTTTGTACTTAGGTTTGAAAGGAACCTAAAATGATTTACTATTACATTATTTAGTTACCAATCAATAAAATCAAAACGTTGGATCTCAATTAGTGTCTGGAAATGTAAGTTAGTTGTACACGTACTGACAAATTCAAGATGATAAATTGTAATATTATCGTGACTCATATCAGATCGACTAGTTTTGTCAAATTTTTCATAATTATAAGTTTTTTACTTGTATTGATTTTGACTACTAATGTTTGTGCCAAACTGAATTTCGAAAACGAAGTTTCCAAGAAAGGAAACGCAGATCATCGTCAACTCAATTCAATGTATGCGATCAAATTAAACGGTCAACCGGGTTCAAATGAAAGCGCGAAGTGTTGGGCGAAGGAGGTCAAAGGTCAATTGATGATTACTTCCTCTGTGGGCGGTGGAGGCGACAAGCAGAGTTACGTCATCGCATCTGAGAAGGATTTGGGGAAAGACGAATGTGCTCAAGGTTAGATCTCTCAAATAAAAGTGTGTAATTTTTCTTTGAAAAAACATCGAGAACGATATTTCCCTATTTAGTTCATAAATATAGTATAACTACTATAACGTAATCGTTCAAACCTTTCAAACAAGTTGGTGCAAATTTTTAAATGCTAATAATGACAAATTGATAAAGAAATTGTCGACTAATTGTCATCTTTTTACGTCCTCTTCTGCTTAAAATATTTTGTGCAATTTTAGAAATCTGTATTTATTGAGTTCGCGCGGTGAAAAAGTATTCCATTGCTGTTTTATTTTTCTTCAAAAGTCTCACATTTCAAAAGTCTAAAATAGTTTTAATTGCTCTCAAACGAAGTGCAGACAATTATTGTAAACATTTGTCTTTTTTATGCAAATTTTTTTTGCTTGACCGTTTTTGCGCTTTTGTTCCAGAACAATCTTTGACTTCTCAAGTGATTTTTTCACGATTTTCTTCATTTGTGAGTGATCTCAATTGCTACCATTGTTAGTTGCTAATATAAAATCGATTGCGGATTGAAGACGTTGTAGCGTAGTGGTTAAGATGTGTGAACGCTTTCCTGGACGTCGCTGTTACGAAACCCTTTGAACCCTAGTTCTTTGAAATCCTAGTTTTTTGAACCCAAAAAATATTCTAAGCTACATCCCTATATTAAATTGCCAACGCTGTCGTTCGAGAGCAAATCATGCGATGTTAGTCGGTTTGTGTACATAATTCAAGAAATGATAACTGAAAGTGTAAAGAAGTATAAGTGTATTGGTTCCAAGTCAGCTTGAGACTGAATGGCGTCAGTGATGATTGGGATTCCCTAATATTAAGAGTTAGAGGGCTGTATTGCCATGGAAAGCACTTTTCTTGTGTATTTTTTGGGTCTTTTTCAAGTTTTTTTTGCTATTGCTGTCAAAAGTTTTATATTCGAGTTGAAATTCGCTCTGCTTATTGTGATTTTTTCTTTAATAGGTCCTGATTTGCAGTGTTCTGCTTTTCAGAGCTGTTTTTTTGGCGTCTGGCTTTCAATTTGTACTTCTTCCTTCAAGGTCGCCTTTTGACCCTGTTCCCATTTTTGCTTGCTTTATTTCTTCCTAAGTACACTTAGGGTTGTCCGTCTTCGTTTGTCGTTAACTGTTTCTCTCCGTTTATATTGATGCTCTAACGTAAATATCTTTTAACAATTTCCGTTGGATCATTTTGTTTCTAATTGTTAAGATTGAGGTTTGCTTTTGTTTGTTTTTATTTTTGCTTATGGAATTTTGCTTATGGAAGCTGGTCTGTTTTCTATCAAATGAATGGAACATACTAATGTTTTTGCATATTTATAAGACGCTCAGTACGCTCCCTATCGTGCTGATGGTGTTTGCGAAGAATTTAATTTTAAGAGTCGCATAACCGGTCACCGTGTGTTCGAACCCTAGTTGAGCTCACTCTGTGGTCAGTTGCTTTCAGTTTATTAATTAAATTTAACTGCGTAATTAACATACGTTCCATAACTGTTCTCGAACTTCTTGTTACTTTTACTGTTTCGATTTCTTGCTTTTCTTGTCTTCTTTCGCCCTATTTTACTACTGTTTCTTTTTTAAAAGGAAAATGCAGTTTCTCGTGTTTGGCATTTCTGCTTTTTCCGTTTTTATTTTTTCATTTCTGCTTTAAGTTGTTTTAAAACTAAGTTTTTGCGAATATCTGATTGAGCTCATTTAATTGTTGGAGATTGACTTTTTTTTAATTCTTTTATTAATTAAGCGACAATTTCTGATAGTTTGATATAATG
This sequence comes from Convolutriloba macropyga, assembly GCF_964194025.1. Lineage (NCBI taxonomy): Eukaryota > Metazoa > Xenacoelomorpha > Acoela > Convolutidae > Convolutriloba > Convolutriloba macropyga. The sequence goes on from NC_134482.1 coordinate 46,337,028, forward strand.
AAGTTACTATCACAATTTTTTTTATCCAATGGCAGTTGTTCAAATCTTCTTCCATCTTCTTCATGGAAAGTTGAAAAATATGCCTTGATGAAAGTTTTAATTTAATAGTCAGGCTATGCTTGTTTGTGTCCCGTTTTTCAACCCCATTATTTAACCCGAATTTTTTGATTGCTGCCAAACTAAGGTTATAGCAGTCACATTAGTCATGCAGGTCTTTTAAAGTGCGATTTTTTGTTTTACCGACTCTTCGTCTGGTAGTTTACCACTTGATTTTTTCTCTTCAAAGATGAAATAACAGGTGAAGCCTGGAGGGCATCAAGTTGCTGAACCGTTTTCTTAGAGCTTTACGCTTTACTAGTCTCTAACTGTGCTATTCCCCGAAACTGTCGAGGAGACATGTTTTCATTGTGTGAAAGGGGGTTCTTTCGGGATAGGGAAATAGTGCTCTGTAACTATTTAATAATTCTTTATAAAGACAAGAAGACTTGAGCGTGCGTGCTTCCGCACAGATACTTGCGACTTTATTCTATTAGAGAAATCGGAAGAGTTGCGTTACAGTGAGTTTTTAATAGGTGAATTGCAAATATTGAACATTCATACCACAGAACTCATTTTTCTGTAGAAAAACATTTACTGACGTTTTCAAAACTCTATGCACAGCATCATAAATGACGTTTAAAAACTTCTAATTTATTTATTCTCTACCGATCTATTTGGATTGTATCGAAAAAGCCTGAAACCTATTCACCCGAAAAAGGTTAAAACGATTTGATGCAATTTTGTCAATTTTAGAAAAAATTATGCTTTTTGTTACTTCAAAACATTGCGTCAAACGTTGCGTCAAAAACTCCTGATTAATCCTCAATTATACTCAGCTTTTACTCCCATTTGAATTAAAAATTGTGCTGACATTTTTAATCAATGTACCTGAACGAAAAAAAAGGTGAAAATGAAAAGATCTGTTCCTAGAAAGTAACTAACAAAAAGTATAACAAAAACAGAAAGATCAAAATTAGATAAAGCCTGTTTGAGATACAGAATCTTTGTTACTTAATCGATCATAGATTTAAAAAATTTCCTCGAAATTTTTATTCTTTTTTTTATATAATCCCATCAGGTAGAGCTTGTACGATAGATTGACCATGATATTGGCGTTAACTGTTTTGAATTATTTAGTTCAAAATTTTTTTGTCTCCACCAATTGATTTTTCTCTGAACACCCATACAACCTGAATTGAAAATGTGGATTTTTTTTCAGAACGTTTTTAACTAACGTTTTTTGTTCTAATGATTTTAAGTTGACTATAAATTGGTTCAGAATTTCAAATTTCGAGTTCTTGTTAATTGTTTTTTTTTCAGTAGTACAATGAATTTTCAATGCAATCTAAAATTGCTTTTTAATTGATTAAAAATTGATTTTTGTAAATAATGTTTCAGTTCTCGATTTTTTAATCTAAAGTTGCTAAATTTAATTATGTGCTGCACAGTCATTCGCAAAGTGCTTTTGATGGGTTTCGCAATGTTCTGATTGGTGACAATTGAAAAGTTTTTTTAGACTGATAAAGTTAATTTGGGAAAAAGCGTAATTTTCAACTTTTCAAGCTTTAATTCCATTAAGACTTAAGGCTTTATCTTTTATTTTTGTAAACAAATGGACGAATTGAAAGATATTATGGGCATCTGCATTTTCTTTGAAAGTTTTCTCTTAATTTTTGAAAAGAAACCTTTATTTTTTCAAAGCCTTATTTTTTTCAGCAAAATTCATATTCAAGTAATTACCATGTGTGAATGATGTACTTTTTCGCGTGCTTTCATGCATACCTTAATTTTGTTTGAAGATGAAGTATCGATCGTAAAAAACCAAAATTAAATGAAGTTCTTGAATTTTTGGATAAATTTTCGCTAATTTTGTACATACAACCTTGGTCTTTTGATAGCTCATATCTTCGCAACAAAAACAAAGGAGAAAAACCCTGCGTCTAACTATTCTTTTCTGCAAGGGCTTTCAAATGATACTCTCTTATCTTTCTCCAATGATTAATTGGGTCAAAATTAACTGATCAAAAATATACTCTCTAGTGTAAATTTTTTTCCCTCATTAGATGAGGTGGGGAGAAAAAACCTAGAATTTGTAGTCACTTCTTAATTTTAGAATGCTGTGAAGGAGAGCAATGCAATGGAATTGTATGGTATTCAGAATCTGACAATTCAATTGAAAATGCCTCAACTTGCTACCTGGTGCACTGTCCAAACTTTCTATGCACAATGTACTCTCAAAACAGTACAAAAACTAAACAAATTCAAGCATTAACGATTTTGATCGCGCACTCAATTGATGAAATTCCAACGCCAATATTTGCAAATGATGATCCCGACCCTTTGACTGAGAATTCAGAAACTGACGATGAAAATCAAAGCAGCAGTTTCGAACGCAATTTTACGAACAGAAAATTTCACATTATTAAAGATTTCAGACTGTCCAACAGTTCCTTATCATCACACGCAAATCCGTATATTTTACCTTCGGTCGTGTTGATCATTGGAGTTTCGTTGAGTATTTTAGCAGTTATTTTTCTGTACCAGTTTTTGCACAATGAGATTAAAAAAGAAGGATATACAGAAATGAAAAGAATTAACGATGTTGAAAATTCTGCAATTTCGTCTTCGACTGATTTGCATAGCCCGTATGAAGGAGAGATGATCAAAGAGAACGTACAAGAGTTCTACCTAGAATGAAAAAGTTTTTATAAATCTCTTATTTTTAGAACTTTTTAAAGATCTTTCTAGACTAATAGGGTCTTTTAGATCTTTTTAAGCATCTTGTTAGATCTTTTCTGTTATCCTGCCGCCCCAAGTCCAGTTTTACTACCCCACCCCCCCCCCCCCCATATAGAAATCAAATCTAATTGGAAAGCATTGTGTGATATCATAGCACCGGCTGGGAATGACAATTAATATGCACCCACTAACCAAATGGGGTTATTTGATGGGCACAAATTGAAAAGATCATTTCTCGCTAAACTTTAAAATTGGTGTTACTGTATGATTCTGCTATGATTTGCTTATTTAAATATTGTTCATGATATGCTGCTTGATTAATGTCAATATAATGTAAATGCTTTGGAATGCAGAATCTGTTTTTAATTGCTCTGAAACAAAGTTTCTATTGTTTGGACCCTGTTGGTCTTTTTATCACTGAAAGGGGAAGTATTGGAACAACAGTTATAAATTTGCATATTTTGAGAAAAAAATATTGAGAAAAATTTGAGCAAAATAGGAAAATTGCGAGCAAATTGTAATTTTTAGATTTCCCTTTTTCTAGCACGGGAAGAAGTGATGATTAGAGTTTGATTAGTGACCAAGTCAGGCCCCATAGTTATGCAGACATTAACGGAAAACTGCTTATAAATAAAATATCAAGAATTGATTTTATTTCTTAAAACAAAACTATTTTTGACTGTTTTGTTTGAAGTCCCGACCAAAAAATTTTAAAATTTTTGTGACTGTTATTGAGCAACGATGTTGGCTAGATTTTATGGAAGGAATCTACCATTTTGTGGTTTAATTCCTCCTTTTGTCTGCTAGTTTCAGTTTTAGCTTCCCAATTGTAGTTAATATTTCGGGTTTAATTTAGCCGGACCGAATAGTAGGATTGAATTGCTACTGTGATCAGCTAACTCTTTTTTAAAAAATGGCTGTTAATAAGTTTGGGGAGAACTCATGGTAAAGAACATACGTGACAGAAATGCGAAAACATTCAAAAATTTGGATATAGTTAAAACCCATTAATGCATCCTGTTAGTTGCTCTGAGAGAGGATATTTATTCATGGACGACAGTGAGAAAATTTAGAAATTTTTGATTTGATTCAAAGTTTGTGCATAATATAAGAAGCTTTAGGAGTTATGTTTTCCGATACAAAAAACTAATGCAACTTGTTCTAGATTTTATAAATTTTTCGATTTAAATCCTGTGCCCTGTTTCTGGTTTCAAACAATCTGGTTTCTTGAAACAACGATATCAAATTGAAGCCATAGGCTTAGGGGATGAGACATTTGACTCATACTATCGTGGAACTTCTAGCTGAAACTATCATTATTAACAGTCGCCGTCATTGTTTAGGCCGGCTGTTATTACGCTGCTAGTTTTTTACGAAGCGAAGAGCAGTGCTGGTTTCATAAATATTCTTTATGTAAAGTGTATCTGTTCTTGGATTTAGCATTGGATTATTTTATCTTCGGACACTTAATTTGGTCTTCGTACCTTTGGTAATAAACGCTAAAGCACTCGGTGAGTTCAGAATGTTCATTACTTGATAATTTTGGATACTACTCAAGGTGAAAATGTCATTTTGAGAAATTCTGACATCGCAGCAGTTCATCTTCCCTATCAACTACTGCACCTCTTATTTATTTAATTCCTATACCTGTCCCAAGCCTCGCTTACCTGCCTCCCCACCTACCTGTCACCGCACCTACATTATCTATCCAGCACCTACCTATCCACAAATATACCTAACATCCCAACCAACCTACCCCCAAATATACCTAAACCCCAAACCTACGAACCTCACGTAATGACGAACCTCTTCGTAAATAACAGATTCAATAACGAAACACGAAATCTAAAGTGGGAACAAAATAAACCAAAAAAGCCAACTTTTAGATGCCCGGTATTTGAGTTTTGTTTCTTTTAGTTACCAGGCCTCGTTTTACCCCAGTTTTAGCCGAGCCGTTCGGAAAAATCAAATACCATTGCAAAGCCTTGTGTGATATTAAAGCACGTACGCTTGGCAAACACAAAACATGTTTACCCACTAACCGTAGGGGTTTATTTGATCGACAAAAATTCAAAAGATCATCATTTCATTGCTAAAATTTGAAATGGTGTTGCTGTATAAATCTGCTCTGATTTGCTTATCTAAATACTGTTAATGCTGTAATTGATTGTAATGTAAGCATTTATTGCTCTAAGACAAAGTGAACACAGTAACTGCTTTAGAATGTTTCAATGCAGAATGTTTCAATGCTTTAGAATTCAGAATGTTTCAATGTCTTTTCAGAATGTCTTACGCATTTCAACACTATGCTTTGGGGTAAAATGAAGTTTGAAGTAAAATGTGAACTTTTTTTGACTAAATGATTTATTGCTCGTTTTTTTTACCAGACGGATTTAACTTTTGGCCGAATAAATATTAGTTTTTCTGTTCTGTTTAAATTTGTTTTTTTTTGTAATCGGTCCTTGTCTTGGTGGCTCGTTTTGATTTTAACCTGCTTATTATTAATCGGCATCGAGTGTTCACTAAGATATGTATAAAAATGACATTTTTGATAATTTGTCAATGTGTGTGTATAGTTTTACGCAGCTGTAGGAGTTTTTTTTCGAGACAAAAATGCTACTTCAGCTTTTGCTTGATTTTGATTTTTTTCCGATTTAAAGCCTGTGCTTTGGTTGAAAATAGAACATGAGAAATCTCATGATAATTCTCTAGTAGTAAAATTTCTACCCAAAAATGTTTACTTTTGTTATTAATTTAATAATTTGTTTAATAACTTTAATGAGAATAATCAGTTGTATTGAAATTTATATCGCATTTTCGCTAAACTTATTGACATTGCATTAAATCATAGACTTAAATTGGAAACGCAAGGAGTTAAAACTGTTTTCTTGCTAAATATTTTTCTGTAAATTGTTATTTGTCAAGCCGCTAATTTCGTATGAATTTAGCGGCTTGACAAATGATTTTCGTTGAATTTTTGTATTTCTTTTAGCACTTGATTAAAAATTAAAGAAGAATTAGAACGGTATTTACGGACGCACATGACTAAGCTTCCTTTTTAAGTTTTGATGTCTTTCGTTTCGCTGTCTTTCGGAAGAAACCGGGCGAGAAAGATCGCGACAGAGTTGTTTAATTGTTCCGACCTACTTTAGTGCGGGGGGAGGTGTGTTTTGTCAATTTTGGCCGATGGATGTATTCGTCATACAGGATTATGAGTGGTATCATTAGAAAGCTTGTCAAGCGTAAAATTTCAAATAAAAAAGATTTTTTTGAAATTAGCTTTTTCCAAGGAGATGCAAAGGTTTAAAGATTTGTGAACGTTAGCCCAACATCCGTTGTTTTGTTAACATCTTTGCAATTTTGCTTTAATATTGATCAATTTTTGCTTATTTGCTTCATTGATTAGATACGGGTATGTTAATTTGAATGAACAGCCGTGCACTAAGAACTCTGATAAATTTGTGGTGTTTTAGGTTGAGTGCAATCACTTAGTTGCTACTGTGTTCTATAATTAATGAATTTATCACTGGTACCACGCTCATCTCCTGTAAATGCTGTAACACGTCTGTTTTGATCTTACCCAAAGGGAATGGAAACTCGAGGTCTGAAAATTTTTAGATATTCACTCCCGCTGGCGGCTTTTGCAAGAATGCAAATGAAATATGATAAAATTGTTAACAGTGGTCTCCTTGGTTTTACGTTTAAAGATCGAAGAGAGTTATTTTAAGCATTTTCCTCATTTTCAGCATTTTCCTTTTTCTTATAAAATGGCATCAAATATGCCTATTTGGCAAACTTTGTCCAATGTGACTGGTGGTGCAGACATAAAAATGCTGACAAAGTTCGGTAAATGAAACCGATGTTTATAAAAAAAATGCATAATATATTTTTGATATATTAAGATTTTGTTTGCCAAAAATATATTACTAAATATTTTAGAACAACTGCGATTTTTTTAACAACCGAAGAGCGATAGCAAGGCAAGTCTCATCGTTGAGTTTTAAAAAAGTTGTTTGAGGATTCGGATTGTATTTTGTGTTATTTTTCATCACAATCACTAGAAAGTCTTTTCCCATTCAAAGGTGCAATTAGTAAGAGGTCCTATTACATTCCAATATGGTCTAATGGAACAATATTATGTTTTATGAATAAAACTCTTGGTTTTTATGGCTCCGACAATTTGTTTTCGTGAATTTTTAATGATTTGCGATTTTCAAGCATTTTATGTTCTTATTGTACTCTTATGAGTGAGTCTACATAATCATGTTTCTAAATGCTTGTCTAATTGGGAGCTATTGAAGTAATTATCTAATGCTTGCAGTTGATATACAATGCTTTTTTGTAATATAACTCGATCAGTATTTAAAATTTTCATTTATTTTTTTACAATGACTTCTAAATCAAAATAACTATATAGGTGATATCTGGTACATTTTCTGTTTTAATGCAGAAGCAGCAGCAGCAAGATCAGTTTTGGTCTAGTTGTGGAAATTTATTTTTCAGAGAATATCCAGATTTTAATGGGGAGCTGTGTTTGTTTTTTAGATACTCTTAACTCGTTTGTTTTTATGTTAGTTACAAATCAGAATGATTTCAAATGAAAAACCGCAATTATCGACAGCTCAGATTTGCAGTAATAAATACAGCGAAAAACATGTTAATGTGTAGTCTTTTGACTCAGTCCCACTATTAACATGTACAATTGTCTTCTTAAGCAGTAGCAAATTACTATTTAGAATTTCTCAGATAGAAAATTATGTTTTTATGTCTCACGGTTTTAAATATTTGACTTTAAAAAAGTAATGGTTTTTTGAGATTTGCTAATTTCAATCTTAATGTTGCTATGTTTAAGCTTATTCGCATTAAACAGATAGGGCATTCTGTTTTAAGTGACCTATAATGTTGTATTATTTGTTGTTTTATTTATTAAATAATTGTTTTTTGGCCTTGATACTACGAGTGTTCATATTTTTTATTTAATTTGTTGTCATTTTCCAATTTTTTGCTTCTTTTGCTGTCGCTGTCATATTAATGGTACATTAATGACAAGTTGCATGTCACAATAATGACATTGAAGTAAGGCGAAATTGTTTTTTTTTTCACTGTTTTCAGTAATTAGATTGTGATCTTATAGGCTTCGACACCGTTTCCTCGCAAAATTGATTGACTTCTTGATTTTGGCCTGTATTTGTTCTTTTTTTAGTCGTCATTAGACATTCTCGATAATGACAGGTCTATATGGTTTTGCTTGAAGGTATAAATGAAGCCATTGAATTATTTCAGTGGATAGCTAATTGCTTTCATGACTTTGAGTTTCTTTGTTTTGAAGAAGTGTATACGTATTTTCTGCATTTGACATCTTTCTTTTCTGTCTACTTGTTAATTATACTCTATAAAGACAGTTCCCATATATTTTTTGGTAAAATGCAAGCCATTTGATTTAGTTACTTTTCTTCTGATGCTATTTTTACTTTTTCATTTAGTTTTTTCGAAAAAAAAAGGAAAGACATTGAGTTTCGGTCGTAAATAATGATTGTTGTTTTTATTTGATGTTGTTATTTGTCTTGTCTCTTACTCTCCTAATCGCAGTTATCATAGGCATTCAAATGTTTTAGTATCTTTTTTTGTATTGGTTAGAGCCTAACGCTAATTTTCAAATGGATTATTCTTGAACAATAATTTATCTTTGAAAGTTTTTTCTCTCTCCTCCTCTTTTGGTGGACAATTAAGTCAAAAACGTAATTGAGTGGGGTCGGAACATTATGTGCGGACGCACATTACCGAGCCTCCGTGTTTTATGTTAATTATTTGTATATCTGACCGGCATTTAGCTTTGAGCATGCACGTGATCACTTTTGATTTCACATTTTCAGCTCTAAATCTTCTGAATATTTATGTAAAATGTTTTCGTTTTTCTCTGAACTGTAGCTTATGTGTACTTATCTCTGTTTTTCGTGTTTCATTGCAAATTTTTTGTTTTATGAAATCTGTTTATCCTGCTGCTTATCGAAAATTGTTATTGAATTTTGATTCACAGAAAAACCGTGAGTGGTTTCAGATTATACCGAACCTGGAAATGCTAAAACATCATTTTTGACTCTATATCTTTTTAAAACTTTTTATTTATTTTTCTAAATCACTCTTTTGCGTTTGCTCCAAGAATAGGAAACAATATTCTTACGTTGAAAGTTATCCGCTGTTAATTTATTTCTAAATCGTTAACATGTTGCTTTTAACCATATGTGACCATTCGAAATTATGGACCATTATGGAGATATAATATTGCAAATACTAACCGTCTTTATGTTGGAGATGTAGCTGTATGTTTATGTATAGCATAAAAACAATAATATTGTGTTTGTTTACTGTTTTTTTTTTGTCTTGGCTTGAGATCTTAAAGATATGTGCAGTGCTTCCCTTGGAGATTTTAGTCACATTTTTTGCTAATGTCGAAATTCGTTTCAGCTTTCATAGGTCAACATTCCGATATCTGTGACTCAGCTATAAAATCCGAAATTTATCTATTTACTTTAGACTAATCACGTTCTTGTTGTTTTTTGTCTAGTTGTCTGGCCCACATTTTACACTGAAGTTTTCCTAGAGATGGAGAAATATAATTAAAAACGTTAACTGCAGATAGATAGATTATTCTTCTCAAAAGCTTTGAAAATTTATTTAATCAATTGTGACTCACATCCTGAACAATAAAAATTTGATTTTAACACAATAGTTCAATTTTGGTCGATTTAACCAATACTCTGTTTACAAATATTCAGGTTTATAATAAATCTAAAACTTAGAAGTTGGCAATTGCACAATACAAGCCAAGTTTAATTCTTTGAACCAACGAAAACAACGACAATGTCAAATTATATTTTTTGCTTCTTATTTTTATCGTGCTTAACCGATTTGGTTGCAACACGAAACGCTTTTTTGGACTCAAGCGGTGCAAATTGCGAAGCAGATTACAAGCCAAATGAAATAATCGACATCACTTCGATCGAAGACGAAGGCAAAGCAAATTTCTTGGGCGCAAAGAAATCAGCGAGCGAGATTAATTGTGCGGAGTTGTGCTGCAAATCGTTCACGCCTGACTTGCCCAATTCGCCTCAGGTGAGATATTTTATTGTTTATTGTATTTGTTTAATGTTTTTTATGTCTTGTCATGAGATACTAAAGATATGTAATGTGCGTTCAGGCTCGATTATGTGCGTTCGCCCATAATGTTCCGACCCCTCTCATCCGCATTTTTGACTCATCTTTTTACAAAATGAACTTTTTGTAGAAAACATTTGAAACAAAAGCATAAATTAGTTCATGATTTGGAACATATAATGTGATTAATACCCAAATTATGACTGACTGTAGAAATGGGTGGGAACAAATATACACTTCCTATTTTTACAATTTTGGAGCGCTGTTTAATTTCTCTCCAACGAAGTTTATGGTAATTCTATTAGTCGTTTGGTCTTTTTCATTCGATTTTTCGCTTTACTGATTGTTGGTTCTTTTGATGTTTCGTCCTCAAAAACCGGATGAAACAATTAAAGCCCTGCGAGCATTAAATGTCTCAGCAGCTCTCTTAGATCCTTATTACTTACCAGTCTCTAATTACGCGATCCATCGAAACTGTTTTGAAACGACGTTTTTAATTGCTCTCGAAGAGAAGAAATTTTTGTAAACGTGTCTTTTTTATGCAAAATTTTCGCTGACCGGTTTTGACTTTTCGAGTAACTTTTACGCGTTTTGCGTGGTCAGAAGTTCTCTCTCGTTCACATTTTCAAGCAGTGTAGCTCAATTGGTGGCAATTTAATACTAAACGTCAAAAAATAAGTGCGCTGAAACTGGTGCCATTTTCCAATTTTAATCTTAATAGTGGTATATGTTTACCTCTAATGAGGTTATTTGAATCCCCCTAGTGAATTCATTGGTCGCATTCAGGCTCCACCCTTCAACTGAAGCAGGCTGCAATTGATTAGAGCTCCCTTTGTTCGTTCGAGAGTAATTATTCCAACGTTAGTCGGCTGTGTTTATGATGTGAAGGGCGGTTCATACTCTTAAAAGTTTGAATACCCTCAGTCACCCGTCCCCAGCACTCACCCGTCCACCCTGCTGAACCTCTACTTGGTGATTTAGACCGCCCTTTCGTCCAGCCCTACCAACCCAACCCCAGCGATACCCCATCGCTAATTCCCCCATCATTTGAATGCCCGGGATCGCTTGATCCCACCCAATGCTTGCATCTCTAAAACCGTGGTGGCTACTACCAAAGCCAACCTCTTGCCGGTCCTTTGAAAGCAATTTGCGCGACGTTAATTGGTTATGTTTCGTGTATTGTGTATCGGTAAACGGTAAAATCACTGAGCATAATAACAAATGAGGCTTCCGTGTCACAGCAAAGTGTCACAAACTTGAACAAACAATGCGTAGAGATATCGTGGTTTTATTTTAGGGCAGTAGTTCTTTTCATCAATTGACTTCTTTCTATATCCAACTACTCCCGTCTAAAGAAAATTTACGAAATTTTAGAAAAATCATTTTTATATCTCGCTTTGGTTGTATTCGCTAGTTTTGCATTTGGAATAGCAAAATTAGTTAAATGTGATTTGTTGGCATTTGCAAATTTTTCAAGGTTGTATCTTATGCTCAAGTGTTTTTTTGTAATACTGAGAAAACTTGCTGATAATTGTCGGACTTTTTGAAGTTTTTTGGAAATTTGAACTTACTTCAGGAGAACCACGAATGTTTGATCAAATTAGATGCCGTATGGACTTCTTCCAATCAATGTATTTTTTTCTCCTTCCAGTTTTTTATGTGTCTTCTCGAGATTTCTCTTAATTAACGGCTGCTTTTTTATAATTTTTAAGCATTCTGCTAAAACAACATTTAGTAGGATTATGTATTTTATTAGCCGTCTTTAGTGTTTTCCATTTCTATCCCTTTGAATTTCCTGAAAAAAAATGAAGCTGAATTTGCCAAATGGTGGAGGCGAATTTTTTTAGTATTTTAATTTTTGTTTTTTCAATTGGAGCTAAAGTGTGAACGCAACCCGAGAAAAAGGAAGTTTTTCGGAAAGCGATATGAACTAATAATTTTAAGTTTTCATTAATTTTAAAAATTTTTTAATTTTTTAGTTTATTGCTGACATGCTTCTAATTAAAATCAACAGTCTAATCATTGAGTTTACCGTCCCTCTCCTGTTCTTTAATTTCATCAATTGCTGCCTTCTTTTTTTTAAATCAGGAAATTTGTCCAACTCTCTTCTCATTGGGTGAGTCGAGAAGAATCAATTAATAAATTAAGTCAACTCCCACTGGGTGACATATTAGTTCAGCCTCAAAATTGAAGCAATCATTCTGCGATATTATCACTCGATCTATTCTGCTTCTATATAGCTCCCCACTATTTGAGCTAGCTGTTATTAGTTTTTGGGTGCTACCCCCTCTCGTTGGGCGGTAAACGATCAAAGTTGCTTCTGTCGCCTTTGGCATCTCGTGCCCAGCTCTTGCAACTGGCTCCTAGGTCTGCACCTCTTGCTATCAGCATTATAGCGTTTCCTCGCATTAGTGTGACTAAAACCAACTGAGCAAGCCTGTTGAATGCAACTGACAAACCAGCTGGGTATATACTTCTGTTTTCAGTGAGTAGAGCTATTTGCTCCAATGTCTTTCTCACCAACTCAGAGAATCCACCAAATGATTCAAAAGCTATGGGAATAAATTGAACACCTATGTTGGCACATTGTTGGGAATATTGCGCAAACTTCCTTTCTTCAGCAGCTCTCAGGGCAAAACCAATTGTACTCAACGCATCTGAATAATACTGGGTTGTTGTGGGGAGTTAATGGTTACATCCAGAGCCTCTGACTGTCCAGCAGAACAACAAGGTAAATACACTTCTCCAGGCCGAGAATTTGTTTCTAGTATCAAGTTTTTCTGCTGGCAAACTGGCGACAGGTTGGCAGTGCTGCAAGCAGACAAAATTTTGTCCCTTAGCTGGTCGTGCCGCGAAATCGTATCGCCCCGGTCATGGCGTGTAACTACATGATCACCGAGTGCATCTAATGATCCATTTTTACAAAAGGGACACTTCCTTTCCTCTGTACTTCACAGCTGCACAAAACTAGTTGGACAGGAGATTGAGGCTGAGAGCCGGTATGGGAGCTGCCGATTACCACGCTCCTGATTGAGGCAGAGAGCGTTGCAGTAAGCGAGCATTTTCCCTATCGGATTTTTGGTTATTAATTACTTTATTGAGATCGACTTCATCAATGACTTCCTGTATTTTGCTTTGAGTGAGCTGCGATGTTGACAAACTATTTAGTTCATCAATCATTCTGGTATAGGCGTGGTCTGCTGTCGGATTTTGGCCAGTTATAAGTTCTACCAATGTAGCAGACTGCGATGCCGAACCAATATAGGCTGCTTTTATCTGGTCAGACGCTCGTCGGACTACAATTCCTGTCTTATTGATAGGCAAACAATATTGATGTCATGACACATGACTGTACGCAGTATATTTTCAAAAATTGTCCTTTGAAGAAAGTCAAATTCCTCAAAAATGTTTACGGGTTCCTCCGATAGTGTATTGCAGCGCACTGAATATACAATTTTTCAACTATGTAGAATGACAAGAGGACACTGTGGTTTGTTTATGTACTCCAGGTTCTCCAGAAGTTTCTCGATCTTTTGAACACGCTTCTGTAACGGGGAAGCAAGGAATCTCGGGAGCCAACCGCAGCACCCACAAAGTCCCTCTTTACTGTTTCTTTTAATTCCCGTATCATGTTCAGAGCTCCTTTTGACCAGACCTCATATTTGTCTCTCAGTTCTCTGCTGCCCCATAGTTAATAAATCTAAAGCCTCGTTTAATTCGGTTTCTGTTCCAGCAATGATACCATCGTCAAGGTACCAACAGTGCTGGGTAAGATTGGGTATTTTTGTTTCAATCTCTTCTATTATAGGCTTCAAGTTCAGAAAAGTTTTAAGTTGTATTTTAAATTGTTTGTGCCTATGTGATTAAAAGTAAAAAAACTGCCCGCAGCCCCCCAGTCCTTGCTGATTAAGGACCTTCCATAATTGATATCTTATGGATTTATCATGGTCTATATTGATTGTAATTTATAGTCTTACCCAGTGCAAGTTATGTTATTCACGCAAAAAATCGATTAGTTCATGGGGATGGGGGGGGGGGGGGAGGGAAACAGTTCCAAAATTGATGTCTCTGTTATTTTGTTCAGTCCTGCAACACTGCCGTTTACTTTCCTGACCCGGAAGGGAAGAGGGAAGAATCCTGTTTTCTCCTCTTCTGCATTGATCCATACTGTGGAAAAGACGGGGAATTCATAATCAAAGGAAAATCGGTGAGTTGCAATTTTATTCCATGTATATTTCGTGAATTTAATTGGGTCGTTTATAACCCCAACCCCCCCCCCCCGCCCATAAAAAAACCACCCACCCACCACAACCACCAGCAACTTAGTACGCAATAAGCTTATACTACCCCGATTACTGTTCATATACGATGATGGGGGCTATAATGGAAAAGAACCTTTTCTTTTGTATTTGGTAGTTAAGCAGACAAAACTCAGTACATTTTTGTAGTTTTGGCTGACAAATTTGTTCTGTCTATGTTGAAGATTTTCTTGTGACGTTTTCTTCAGATTGTTTAATGATCAGATTCTAGACATAGGGATTTAGTTACATATGGTTCGAATAGCCTCATATGACGTTTTTTTTGAAAGGTTAACGTTTTTCTAAAGTTCAGTTTCGAAATAGTTCGAAAATAGGCAGTTTGAAAATATTTTGAAGTTTAAACAACTTTTAGGTACATATAGGGTTGACGATAATAGCTTTTTTGACTTTCTATCAGTTGATATGGCAAGGCAGTCCATCAATTTATTTTTTCAATAAAACTATCCGATAACAGATCCGAAGTAAAACCGGCTGACAAATTCATCAATTTCTCTAAATCAACCTTATTGGACAACTCATTTTATTGCACTGTTATTCATGGTATCAATCTAAGGCCCATCGGAGGCATTTCAGTCCATCTATAATTCGAAATATCAACAAAAAAAAGACATTGATGCTTAGTTAATTTATTCTAAAAGTAGTTCGTCTGACTTATTTAGTTAGTTTTTGACGCATTACTTATCGATTTTTTGCATGATATGAATTAGAATCTAAATATGCTGAGATTTAAATCGTTTAGCAACTAAAACTCACTTTGCTCTGTCGTCCAATGGCAATTTAAATCAAATAGTCAAATTGAAAGTGCGTTAATTTAGTGTAATTGCTCATAATAACTAAAACAGCTGGTCAATTATGAAAATTTGAAGCATTTCAGTTGATATTTTACTTTTAGCATTTGGGGCTAGGTTCACTGAACAAAAAGGCTCGGTAGTATGCGTTTCTTCATTATTTTCTGACTCCTCTCAACCGCAAACCTTGCTCAATTTTACCCCATAGAGCGCAATAGGCTATATTCCTCAGCAGAACAGCCACAGTTATCTCTTAAAATTTGTTAAAATCTCTTAAAATTTGTTAACTTCAAAGCATGATACCAGCTAACTTACCGTATTGATTGCTCTCTAACGAAGTTTCAAGCAAACATTTTAAACGTGTGTCTTTTTATGCAAAATTTTTGCTAGACCGTTTTGACTTTTCGAAGTGAATTTTACGCTCTTTGACGTTTCGCGTGTCGTTGTGCGTTAGCAGCTGAACTGAATTGAAATAATGAATAAGATTAACCGGTTATTATGCTTTGAAAATATAAATTGTTAAGTTAAAGCTGTCGTTGTTTTGTTGCAGGATACAGCTGTCTGTGCTGTATTTGAAAATTTGTTCTATCAGCTCTGAGGAGTTTCCTTTGTAAGCTTAAAACCAACTCAGAGAAGTTACCTTATGTAAGGTACGGAAAATGTCACCATGAATTTTTTCCAGAAAATTTGCAATTTAGAATAACTAACATTATCAGTCACTGATTTTTTTTTCTAATTTTTTTTTCAAAATCTAGTGGCAAAAGATCAGAACGGCTTCTCGAAGAAACCTCTGAAATTCGCAGAACGGGCCAATAACTAGAACTAACGATATAATTTTTTGTTAATTGACTTTGAAGCATTATTCTGCTGATTTTGAATTTTTTGTAGAGTAGAATAAACAACGGGTTTTGGAAATTTTGGAATTCGGTTCATTGGTAACTGAAGCAAGCAAAATTGACCTTTTTTATCTGCTAAAATTCAGGAACCCTAACATTGAAAGCATGTTTGGCATTAATCAGAATTCATTGTTGACAAAAAATTAGAACGACATTTTTAATCTACACAGTTGTCTAAAATTTTTTGTATTTTTGGAAATTCAGATTTGTTTGGTTTGGTGATGCACAATCTAAGACATTTAGAAATCCGTAATTGTCAGAGATTCTTAACAATTATTTTAACGTAAAGTGACTACCAGAAACAAAAGCAGAAAATTTTCAAAGTAATTCCTGGAGGCTAAAATTCTGGAAATGTGTTCATTTTTAATTGATCTTGAACGAAATCCATAGCAATTATTGTAAACGTGTGTGTCTTTTTTTATGCAAAATTTTTGCTCGACAATTTTGACTTTTCGAGTGACTTTTACGCCCTTGACTTTTTGCGTTTCGCGTGATCTAAAATTCTCTCTCAATCACAATTTCAAGCAGCTGAACTCAATTGGCGGCAATTGAATACTAAAAGTCAAATGAAAAGTGAGCCGAAATTGGTGCCTTTTTTTACTTTAAATCTTAATAGTGGAATATGTTAACCTCTAATGTGGTTATTTGAAGCCCACTGTTGAGCTTCTTAGTCCCATTTAGGCTCCCCTCCCCCCGACTGAAGCAGGTTGGAATTGATTAGAGCTCCCACTAGTCGTTCGAGAACAATTCTTCCGACGTTTAGTCGGTTATGTTTTATCGATTTAAATCTTAAACTTTCAAACTAATTTAAAAAAATGGTTTGCACTCAATATATCGATAAGAGCACTTAATTGCAAAAGTTTATTTTGCAAAATGCGTTTATGCAAAAAAACCAAAAATATTAACTATTAAAAATTGATGTTGATATATGTAGAAGACGAGATTATTGGTTTTTAGTTTGTTGAGTTTTTAGTAGTTCAATTCTTGGAAACATTTATTCATTGCCAAAATCCAAGCAGTGGAGATAAATTGCAAAATCTGAAGCGCAAAAGGCCTAAAACAGAAGAAACGTTAAAATGAGTTGCAAGTTTTCGTCGTTTCTTCTCTTAAGATGCCAATTGACCTTCTATAACATTGTTTGGCGAAAACTCAAATACATATAGGAATACGTACGGAACGAACGGAAAAGAACAAAAAGCAATGAAACAAACATCAGCTTCTTTAAAGAGCCGTTAATTTTTTGCAAAAATTAGAAAATTAAGTTACTATTTGTGCTTTTTTTGTACATGCAATTTAGCGTATTGATTTTACTCCAATTTTTCTGTTACCTGGTCAAAAGCTGACGCACTGAATCATTCGTCAAATTAAAAAAAAAATGGCTAGAATTTCCACTGGCAGGCAAGTGTGTAAAAGTCAATTGGCAAACGCAGAAAATACTTAAGCGCGTATTTGGAAACGCGGGCGATAAAATCGATAATACGAGATTAAAAATTTTGAACTGTTAATGAATGGACATTTTTTTTTGCAAACATTAACAAATTTTAACAGAGTTCTTTTGTTGTCTGAGCTATTATTTTAGTGTTTCTTGTCGAAGTTTAGCAAAGCAGAAATTTTAGAATGTCATGATGCAGAAAATTGTGAAATATTCCTTAAAAACTAAATTATCTGTCGATGGCAAAATTTTTATAGAAATTCTGCACTGTCATTCATTATTCAAGCATTTTTTTTCGAAATATGAGCAAAATTGAAATTGGAGAAGTAATTGTGGAAAGCTGGTCGAATGTAGCTGAAAAAATAGATTAAATAATAGCCGCCCTCAGCTTCTCGGCCGGCTATTATAGCGCTCCTATTTTTTTACAATTCAAATAATTTGTATTGGGGCGCTGTCTTTAAGATCTGTTCACACATTTTCATGATTTTTGAAGTCAAATTGGAGTAGTGATTTTGGTCACGCCGAAACAGGAAATGGAGCGAAAAGCGAGTGGTTTTGCGGCGTGAAATTTTTTCGCTCTAATTTTGAAGTAGATTGAGAAAACGGTGTTTGAACAAAAATTCGTTTTCTCGCTAGTGGTTTTTTGTTCACATGCGGCAATTTCATTTTTGATTTTTACTTTTTTTCTATTTTTTAGATTGGAATTTTTTCAAAATGGTTTTTCCAATCCATTCATAGTCTGGTCTAGGTCTAGTTTTCTTCATCGAAGAAAAAATGTTTCGCTTTACCTCATTTTGCCGCTTTTTCAACATTTTGCGTGAAATTATTTTGACTTCTCTAGGCTAGTTTCTTTCTTCTCTCATTCTGCTGAAAATTGATTTTGAACATCAGTTGCTCAGCAAAGCAATCCAAAATGAACAGAGTCGGTATAAAAAATTGAAGTCAGAAATAAAAACGGGATAAACCCATAAAGCCCAAATTTAGATGCCCGCTTTTTGAACGTCGTTCCTATAAGTCTTAGTGACCATCTCTGATGCTTTTTGGTATTGATAGTAGCCCCTGTGGCCTCTCTAAGAAACAGAAGTATGTTCAACTACGAAATGCCATCAAAATAAATCGGACTTAAAAAATGTTTTTGTACAAAAATTTTTTTTTTCAATCTCTTTTCTTTCAATCCCAATCATGCTTATTTGAATCAACGGCGGCTATTTTCCGGCAATCTGCCGGGTATGTTTTAAAATTCTGAAGTTCAACACAAGCCAATCATCTACAACTCATCATCTAAACGAATAAACAGAACCTAAAGGCACATCACTGGTCATATTATTTGTTTCGGTTATTTTCCAAGAGCATTTTTGCCAAGGAAAGACCAATTCAGCTGAAATTGTTATTATTTTACGCTTGACGAGCGTTCTGGTGATAGGATTCACTGCCTTGTCCAATATGTCGGTTAGCCAAAAATAGCCCTTTGCGTCGGTGGGCCAAAATTGACTGACAAAAAAAATAGTTGAGCCTTTTGTCCATCCTCCCTCCAAATTCGGTTGAAACAAGAAACCGTTGAGGTTTTTTGACTTTTTTAAATTCAGGCTCAAAATTTGTTTCTCGAATAGGATTTTTGCAACCATATTATATTTTCTGACTCATATGGTCTCATTTTTTAAACTTGTGCTTTTAGGTTTTCGAAGCTTGTGAGTTTTCCCCAAAGAAAATGAGTAGCAAAGAAAAAAAACAAAGTATAGCTAGGCCGAGAGCAAAAGATTCCGAGAACAAATTTATTACTGATTTCCTTCCCTTTTAAGTTGAATTTGTTTACGGAACGTCATTCGTAACTCTTTTTGGTATAAGTTTTTAGATTAATCGATAGGTAAGTTAGTCATACATGACTGCTTTCAGTCAAGAAAATGTCTTCTACACTTAACATAGTAAATCTAAATTGAGAATTAAACCCTAATTAATTGCCGCCGTTAGCTTTTCAACGGTTATTATTCAGGCGCTTTCCTTTTTCACAGTTTAAAGACTTCGAATGAATGGTATTGGAGCGCTGTCCTGTTTTAAGATCTGACCAAAATGACGTCAAAATTGAGTGGCGATTTTGATCACGCGTAAAGATGAAATTGAGCAAATAATCGAGTGTTTTTGCGACTTGAATTTTTTCGCTCCAATTCGAAAGTGGACTGAGAAAGTGGACTTTTCGGTTCCTGGACAGGCGGCAATTTGACTTCTTTCTACTGTTTTTTCATCGGAATTTGTGAGCAAATGGTTTTCAAAGTATTTTCTTTCCCGGTCAATTCAGGGTTTAGTTTTTGATTTTATCAATAAAAATTCGTCGTATTGCTTCAGGACTTGTCCTGCTATGATTTTTACAATTCAAAAATTTGATTTGTATCGGAGAGCTGTCTTTTTAAAGATATGTTCCCACATTTTCATGATTTTTGAAGTCAAATTGAAGTGATGATTTAGTCACGCCGAAATGAGAAGTTGAGCAAAAATTGAGTGGCTGTGTGGCGGAAAGCTTTTTATTCTTTTTTAAAGCAAAGTGAGAAAACGGTTGTTTCAACAAAAAGCTGCTTTTTCGCTAATGGTTTTTTATTCACATGCGGCAATTTGACCTTGATTTGCCCATTTTTTATTGGATTTTCTAAATGGGATTTCACATGATTCGATCTTGGTCTAGTTTTTTTTTGTTTAGTCAATGAAAATTCTTTGAGTTATTTCAGGATTTGTCTTGGTTTGTTTTTTTAATTCACTTTACCTTTCGGTCATGCTTTTCGTTTTACAGAAGGCATCATTTTTTCGTTTGTCGCG
Source organism: Convolutriloba macropyga (assembly GCF_964194025.1). Classification (NCBI taxonomy): domain Eukaryota; kingdom Metazoa; phylum Xenacoelomorpha; order Acoela; family Convolutidae; genus Convolutriloba; species Convolutriloba macropyga. The sequence goes on from NC_134482.1 coordinate 46,357,201, forward strand.
TGAATGACCTCACTCAATGTTTTAACTGAGTTGGTTTTAATTTCTTTCACTCATTAAATCACGCACCGATAAATCTCGGTCACTAGTTCATTGTGCAGGTTATCGAAATTCATAAGCCGGTATTTGTATCAAGCTTAATAGATGTCAATTAGGAAGCTGAATTACATTCGTTTTAGAATCTAACTGAAACTGCACACCCAGTTAGAACCCTTTTTGGCGCCCAATTAAATTCTTACAATTTTTATTTCTTCTATTTCAATCCCGATGTGAGTCAAGCGAATCAACGGCGGTATTTTTCCGAGAGTTTGCGGGCTATGTTCAAAATTGAATAGAGGTCATCCGAACTAAATTATTTTAAGGCAAAGTGCTATAAAGGTCTCTATTACTTGAATAACGTTGGTGTTGGAAATTTTATTTGCAAATAAAGATAAACTTGAAATCACAATTTTTTTACTAGCACTTTTGTTTTTGGCCCTTTAGTTTTGTAACTTGTTTTCATTAGTGTGTCTTTCGATAGCACCGTGTTCAATGTCACACATTGAGTCTATTCTGTTTATAGAAAAATGAGACGATAAAAATGCCTGACGACCTTTTAGTGAGGAAAGAAAAGAACTTAATCTTAGAAAAAAGAACATGATACCTCGAGGGTAATGTATAATATTTGTCATATCAGCTGCATCTATAATGATATCTACATATTTGCATCCTGATAAATGAAGTTTTTTTTTGCTGTCAATATGTAGTTCATGCAAATCTTAATTGATGATAAAAATTCACTGAGAATTTTATTCACGGGATAAAAGCTTAATATAAATCGTAATTGCTAAACAGGTATTTCAATACTGAACTTGAATACTATTCGCTGATTGTATTATAATGAAGGATTTACACAGATCAATAACTAATTGCTGTATGTTTTAGTACAATTCAACTTATGTAATCTTCCTAAACGATTTTCACTCTCCAAAATCAGAAACGACCAGTTCCACTACTTCTGCTCCGAGCGAAAACGGGGAAAGTGACTCAAACGTACCCGATGAATCTGGGTCAGCTGACGATGTCGAAAAAGCCGATGGTGAAGAAACGAATGACAACGAATTGAAAAGAAACGAATCTTCAGTTGACGAAACCATTTCAAATGAAGACGTCAACGATGTCAATTTTGATAATTCTGACCAAAGTAACAAAACCTCAGAATCGATCGAAGAATCGGAAGAAATTGATCACAAAAGTAGCGAAGTGGCGCCGACATTTCATACTAATCAAGCGAAATATTCGCCTACATCTGATCAAGTCGGAACTATTTTAATATCTTTATTTGTAGTTTTAATCGTTGCTACTTCCTCTGTGTTGATCGCTAACAAGTTGTACCAACAGTACCAAAAAAGGAAGATGTACGATAAGCTAGATTACTTGTCAACTGAGCCACTTTATGGATACGGTGATCGCACAGATTACGATTAATTGTATTTTTATTAACTTTTTAAAATAATATTTCGAGAAACTTGTATCTGGGTTGCACTTTTTTATGAGTTGAACATCTTTGTTTAATGATTGTTTTTAACGCAGACTTCAGTACCTGGTTTTGACAAGACTGGTTTTTACAAAATAGGGTTATGGTATCCAATGTTATTAAGTGACTGTGCGTACAAATAAAATTTATTTGAGGATTATCCGGAAGGAATATGATGCCAATTAATTGATCTAATTCTTAATGCTTATTAGGCGCTTAACAAAATTTGGCTTATTATGCTGAGTTTCGTCGAGCGTTGATTAAAATGTATGTTACAATTTTGCATCCTCCTATTGAATAAATTTAAGGAGAGAGCGGAGCTAGTGTACAAATTGTACTAAAATTTTGGGTGATGTGAGTTTTTAGGGCCACAAATTGTAGTGACGATGCCTTAATTGGCAGAATGATGGTTTGCAAAGCTAGGGCGACCATTTTTTTGAAATATAATAGGATAGTGGATAGGAAACAAAAAAAAGTTGTGAGTCAGTCAAAATTTTGCGCTCTTTGGTATTTTCCTATCAAATGGCGTACAAGTAGATTTTTTTGCAAATGTCTGAAAACCCGACCTGGAAAAGATTTAGCTGAAGACAGGTTTTTGCGGCAAAAAATTAGGTGTACATCGCGCTCAGCTAGAATAAAAGCCTAGAAAAATGACAAAAGTCACTTAATCATTTTTTCCAAGGGATAGAAAGCTTACCACACCAGAAGTTAGTTCCAATTGATCGGCAATTGATCATCAACAATGGAGATTTTCTGAAAAAATTTTAAACTTAAATATTGCTAAACCAACAATCCTAAAGGTAGGTTGACACCAATAATGGATGCATAACCAACTATCCTAAAGCTAGGATGACGTAAAGCTAGGAGGACACCAATAACGAATGCAAAACTAACTATCCTAAAGCTAGGATGACACCAATAATGAATGCAAAACCAACTATCCTAAAGCTAGGATGACACCAATAATTAATGCAAAACCGACGATCCTGAAGCTAAGATGACACCAAGGATGATTGAAGGAAGACAAAACTTAGCAACAAATTGGATCAAACAGTTCAATAACACTCCAACACTCCAGAGTTAAAACCAACAACACTATCATTAATAATTTTAATATATTTTTGGCGAAATTGGCTAAAAATTGCTTAAAAATACGGAAAAAATTATCAAAACCACGCAATTTCTGTCAAATGTTCACAAAATTTTACTTAATAAATCCTTGGAAAAAGCGAAAGTCTTAACAATCTTAATTAAATATTCAACGCTGGCCGGGACGAGTATTTAGTTCCTCCATCACTAAAGGGGGGTCTGAAGAACTAAGCTTTCTGCCAGTACACTTTTATCAGATGGATGTGAATTGATATATTTAGAAGCTAAACTTCGTTTCTTTACTTTTATTTCTCAAACTACATCAACTTCGTATTCGAGGGAAAGTGTGTGATGTACACGTGGAAGCGTTGCTCCCGCAGAACTTTTTTTTGCATAAACATCGCATGAACGTGTTCATGCGAAATTATGTCCATTGAAGATGTTATTTTGAACCCCTGATGTCTAGATTTTTAATTAAATTTCAGTACTTTGACCAGCTAAAACCTTTTTGAAGTTTTTTATCCAAAGGAAGAGAAGAATCAAGTCCAATTGACAGTTTTGCCATTTCAAGTTTTAATACCGTCGGTTTATCTCCTTTTTCTTTGGTTGCTTCTCGGATTACTCGGAAGTTTTTCTGCCACCTTTGAACAGCGCAACAGTTGAATAGAAAAACAATTCTTACCATTGTTATTTTCTGTACCTTGAATGTCTCTTATCAACCTTTGAAATGAAATTTAGTTCTCAAAAGCATGAAGTGATATTCTTTTTTTAAACACGAATTCGTGTTCAAGCAAAACAGAATGTCATTTCATGCCTTTTGAGAACTAAATTTCAGTGTTTTTATCCAATTTTTGATAAGAGACAGTGAATGGTATAGACAATAATGCTGATAAGAGTCCTTGTTTTCTTCTCAAATCTTTTCGTGACTATCCTTAAGCTAGGATGACACCAATATCGATTGTAAAAACAACTATCCTAAAGCTAGGATGTCACCAATAATGAATTTAAAACGGACGATCCTAAAGCTAGGATGACACCAATAATGAATGCAAAACCAACTATCTTAAAGCTAAGATGACAACAATAATGAATGTAAAACCAACTATCCTAAAGCTAGGATGTCACCAATAATGAATGCAAAACCGACGATCCTAATGCTAGGATGTCAACAATGATGAATGCAAAACCAACGATCCTAAAGCTTGGATGATACCAAAGATTTTTAAAGGAAGGAAATACTTAGCAAAAAATTGGACCAAACAGTTCAATAACACTCCAACTCCAGTGTTAAAACCAACAACACTATCAATAACAATTCTCATATATTTTTGGCAAAATTGGCTTCAATTTGCCCAACAAAACGGAAAAAGTTATCAAAACCACGCAAATTCAGTCAAATGTGCGCAAAAGTTTAAACCTTGATAAATCCGTGGAAAAAGCGAAAGTCTTAACAATCTTTTTAATTAAATATTCAACGCTGGCTGGATCGAGTATATGGTTCCTCCATTACTAAAGTGGGTCTGAAAAACTAAGCTTTTTGCCAGTACACTTTTATCAGATGGATGTGAATTGATATATTTAGAAGCTAAACTTCGTTTCTTTACTTTAATTTCTCAAACTACATTAACTTTGTATTCGAGGGAAAATATGTGATTTACATGTGAAAACGTTGGTCACACAGAACGTAGGTTTGCTTAAACATCGCATGAACGTGTTTATGCGAAATTATGTCAATTGAAGATGTTATTTTGAACCCCTGATGTCTAGATTTTTATTTAAATTTCAGTACTTTGACCAGCTAAAACCTTTTTGAAGTTTTTTATCCGAAGGAAGAGAAGAATCAAGTCCAATTGACAGTTTTGCCATTTCAAGTTTTAATACCGTCGGTTAATCGCCTTTTTCTTTAGTTGCATCTCGGATTACTCGGAAGTTTTTCTGCCACCTTTGAACAGCGCAACAGTTGAATAGGAAAACAATTCTTACCATTGTTATTTTCTGTACCTTGAATGTCTCTTATCAACCTTTGAAATGAAATTTAGTTCTCAAAAGCATGAAATGATATTCTTTTTATAAACACGAATTCGTGTTCAAGCAAAACAGAATGTCATTTCATGCCTTTTGAGAACTAAATTTCAGTGTTTTTATCCAATTTTTGATAAGAGACAGTGAATGGTATAGACAATAATGCTGATAAGAGTCCTTGTTTTCTTCTCAAATCTTTTCGTGACTATCCTTAAGCTAGGATGACACCAATATCGATTGTAAAAACAACTATCCTAAAGCTAGGATGTCACCAATAATGAATTTAAAACGGACGATCCTAAAGCTAGGATGACACCAATAATGAATGCAAAACCAACTATCTTAAAGCTAGGATGACAACAATAATGAATGTAAAACCAACTATCCTAAAGCTAGGATGTCACCAATAATGAATGCAAAACCGACGATCCTAATGCTAGGATGTCAACAATGATGAATGCAAAACCAACGATCCTAAAGCTTGGATGACACCAAAGATTTTTAAAGGAAGGAAATACTTAGCAAAAAATTGGACCAAACAGTTCAATAACACTCCAACTCCAGTGTTAAAACCAACAACACTATCAATAACAATTCTAATATATTTTTGGCAAAATTGGCATCAAATTGCCCAACAAAACGGAAAAAGTTATCAAAACCACGCAAATTCAGTCAAATGTGCGCAAAATTTTAAACCTTGATAAATCCGTGGAAAAAGCGAAAGTCATAACAATCTTTTGAATTAAATATTCAACACTGGCCGGACCGAGTATATGGTTACTCCATTACTAAAGTGGGTCTGAAAAACTAAGCTTTTTGCCAGTACACTTTTATCAGATGGATGTGAATTGATATATTTAGAAGCTAAACTTCGTTTCTTTACTTTTATTTCTCAAACTACATTAACTTTGTATTCGAGGGAAAATATGTGATTTACATGTGAAAACGTTGGTCGCACAGAACGTAGGTTTGCTTAAACATCGCATGAACGTGTTCATGCAAAATTATGTCGATTGAAGATGTTATTTTGAACCCCTGATGTCGAGATTTTTAATTAAAATTCATTTCTTTGACCAGCTAAAACCTTTTTTATGTTTTTGTTCGACTGAAGAGAAAAATCAGGGCCAATTGACAGTTTTGCCATTTTGGTTTTTAATGCCATCGGTTTTTCTCCATGTTGTTCGGTTGCTTTTCAGATTACTCGGAAGTTTTTCTGCAACCTTTGAACAGCTCAACAGTTTTCAGTGGAAAAGAAATTCGTACCAATGTTATGTTCTGTACCATTCACTGTCTCTTATCAAAAATTTGTTAAAAGACAATCAAAATTAATTTTCAAAAGCATGAAATGACATTCTTTTTTTAAACACGAATTCGTGTTCAAGCAAAACAGAATTTCATTTCATGCCTTTTGAGAACTAAATTTCATTATTTTTATCCAATATTTGATAAGAGACAGTGAATGGTACAGAAAATGACATCATTGTTTTGTTCTCAAATCTTTTCGTGGATCTGTTTTTTGGTGTGCCGTCTAATTTTCTCAAATTTTGCCTATTTTCGAAAGAGTTTTACATAAATGTTACAATGCAAAATGTAGTGTTTCGTTCTTCATAATTACGAATTTCACGAAATTTATGTTTAATGTGAACACTTTCATTTGAACTTTTTGGGCACACATGGTCGTGTAAAAAGAGTTTTTTTTTGCAAAACTATTCTTATTTTTTACATTTGAAAGTTTTATCGTTCTTAATATTTTGATTCAAATAGATTTGATGTAGCATTGAATGTCATTGATTCAGATCTAGCTTGCATTGTCTACTGTTTCTGATAATTGTTAATGTTGTATTTCAGCTGTGCCTTCGCGAACACCCCCAAGTTTAACCAAGTCAGAAAAAGCTCCCCCTCCGCGTTCGTCGTGAAAAAAGAATGGATTCTTGACTCGCACCAGCAAAGAACAAAACTCAATCTTACCAAGTAAGCAAACGCATTTTAGATATTAGTTAATCCAATTTCTCTCCAAACGATATTGATCGCTGTTATCGTATTAATGTGTTGTTGATTGTTCTCTGTTTTACCCCCCCCCCCCCCCTTGTTTACTATAGACGAAAACAAGGAGTTGGAAGTTAAACAAATAGATCAAAATGTGTTCGTTACGTAAGCTGGAATGTTTAGATACTCGATGGTTTCTTTGACGCAACAGGCTAAAAATGAACCCGAAATCAAGGCTGACTCAGACAGCAATAATAGAGGTGAGTAAAATGGGCGGGTTGTCTGGAGATTTTTATTAACAAAGGATTTTCTCGCCTTGCGAAATTTCCAGTACTATAAGTTTTTTATATTCTGGTAATCATATTTGTTATATATGCAAAAGAAGTTGAGGAAACAATCAAAATTGCACCAGCAATCCATTCTGGGCAGCGTTTACAGAACTAATCTGTCCTTTATCGGCAAGATCGAACAGAAATAGTCCTAATTTCGAAGAAATTGTCACATTTTGGAAACTTATCTACAAATATAAAATTAGATGTTATGCTTTAAAAATCGCTCTTATCAGCAATTTGTCTTTATTTGTGAACAAGACCGGCACAGTTTTCCGATTTTCAACATGTCGATTACTGAAATTTGTTACTGAGTTGAAAATTTTTGCTGAGTAGAAAATATTTTTTGTAGAGATTCTGAAAAAGATTTATGAAGCTCAAAACACAACATAAATGGTTTAATAAAACTGTTATTTAAAAAATTTACACTCATATTTTCCAGCCGAACGAAAGGAAGCAACTGCAGAGAACCCTAAAGTGACTGCAACTTCATCGGCAACTCCGACTCTTCGGCAGCGAGACCAGCCGAATCATAAAAGGAAATCTGATTCGCCTTCACTGGACGATAACGACGAATCGGCGTATGATGTCGAAACCGATGAGGAATACAACCCATATGAAGAACAGGTTACTACTTAGAATAACTTATAACTTGATCTTTACACTAATGTCACTATAAACCCGGATCTTTGACAAATTAAGATTTATTTTTTTACTAATTTTTCGAACGAAGTTTGAACAGCAATTATTCTAAACGTTTGTGTAAAGAAAAGTTTTGCACCCATAAATTGCCCCGCATGTCAATTTGAGAGCAATTGCTCTGACGTTAGTCTGTTTGGTTTTTTTATTATAAAAGTTCCCATTTACAAATAATTTGTTTTCTTGATGCTGTGTGAACGCGTTAAGGGTTCTGTCACTCACGATTAATTTTTTAAGCTTAATGAGACATTCAGATATGACTTAATGAAACACAAGAATGGCCCCATCCCAACATGATGATACCCCCCTCCTCCCCAAAAAACCGTTCCAAGAGTTATATATGTTTCACAGGCTCATTATGATTCGGACGACGAGCCTGAACAGCTCATATCAATCAAAAAAGCGTCATCGTCAACAACAACAACAACAACAACAACAGAGAATAAAACTACCAGTAAACAAGAAGACACTGACAAAGAAAGTAATCTAGACGAAATGGAATTGCCGCCTCTGCCTGACTTCTTCAGACGACGCAAGTTCATGTTATTCGGAAGTTTCGACTCAGAAATGCGAAGAATAATGAAGCGACTTATTGTTGCCTACAACGGGTAAATTTAAAAGTAGAAAATATGTCTATAAGGCAATGGCTGAGCGAAATTAAGCTGCGATTATACTGATTTTTACGACTAGAAAAAATGTCGGTTTTTTGTGAGCTTTTTGGTGCTGAATCGTGTTAGTTCAATATTTCATTATTTTCCCTTTTCGAAATTGGTTTAGTGAAGGCTTCGCACTGCCTCATCTCTGTAGCAGCGAAAACATTGTCATTATTTCTTCTCTAAAGTTGCATCAAAAGCAAATCTTTGTTAAATTACGACGCTCATTTTTCCTTATATTACTGCTTTGAACACTCAAATAAGTATCATTTTTTCTTTTACTTCATAATTGGCGCCATTATCTGTAAATAATTTTTTCTTGCAGTTCTGGTTTGATGTTTCGTAAGCGTTTTGACAGGTTTTGATGTTCTTTTCAAGTTTGCAATTTGACTGAAACCTTATCTCTTACTGGCATCGGTAGATCTTTTTTGGCTATTGTTTCATATTAATCTCAAGAAAATTGAAATTATTCTGAGATGAATTGTCTATTTTGTCTACTGTGCTTTATAGAAACCCTTTTTTAAACCAATTGAGGAAAATGCTCTCTGTATATTATCAAATTTCTTTAGTTTTTAGTGCAATTTTAGCGACTGAAGAATTTCTTGGTAGTTTTATTGCTTAGTTTGCAGATATAGATGAATTTCTGACGACTGGTGGCGACATTTAGAGAAACTTTTGAGGAATTTGGTTTCTATATATGTTGATTCTAGCATAAATAAGTGCCAATATTTGAGCCCTTTTCTTATTCATCATTAGTTTTGCGTCTAAGGTTGCAGCGTGTGTAAAATGTGGAGTAGATTTTTTCTACATTTTTTGAGGTTGTCTCCTGTCTCCCATTTTTCATTTGGCCCCGATTATTTGTAGTTTTGTTTTAAAGTTGCACATTGGCATATTTTACGAATTTTCGAAACATGTCATTTTTCAACCTGAGTTCTTTTTGAATTTTTTATGGAATTTGTTAGTTACAATTTTTCTTGTGACCATTTCCGGTTTCCTTTATTTCACTTATTCTCCTCAATTTGCTGTTGAGCCGTTGATTCAGCAAATAAGTGTAAATGAACAGTCAGTTTGAAAAAAGGAAATCAAAATAGAAAGGGGATGACCCATAAATTTTTGCTTAATAAGTCTAAATCATTTCACTTTTAAAATGTGACGGTTTCAAAGAAACATCAAGAAACTTAGAAGTTTTCTTTATTAAAGTTTCAAAGAACGAAAGAAGAACTTACCTGACGAACTTTATTGCTGTGTCGATAAGTAATGGCCACAAAACTAAACTCAATTCTAATTTTGTTTTGGCGCTATCATTATCTTATTGACCTATCAATCATATGTCAGAAGCAAATTCGCCCACCAACAGAAACCTGATTCTAACATCAACCGACCTCCAACTAATGAACTCGATTGTACCCAAGCCATATATGATTCTCATGAAATTTTGATGAAAATAGAAAATCACCTCCGGGATTCGGAGTTAAGATCTATTCACATGCCAATCATGTAAAATATTTTTAGTTAATCTAAATTTTCTCTGTATATTTTCTCATAGATAACTTCTATAAATACAAGCTAATTTTTGTATTTTTTCAGTTCAAAATTTAATTTAAAATTCAACTTATTGAATTCTTTGACCCGTGTTGTCGACCACGACAATGGTGTCCAGACCAGCTACAGACAGACAAATTGTGGATCTACAGAATGCAGAATCAGCTACTGCGTGGATTATGTCTTTTGTGGCGAACTGTCGCGCAGAGAAGAAAGACGACAAGGTCAACAACGATGGTACTGTACAGGACCTACAGGTAACCAATCTCTTCCTTAGTTTGTGCGGGCAAGATGCAATTATTAAACTTAGGAGCCTAAAGAGTCCTAGGAATTTGATAGACACTCCGTATAAGGACATCAGATTGGAGATTCAAAATTATATTTCTCCTAAAGAGAGAGTAGTAACGGCAGAATGGGCTAAATTTCTGTCCGTAATACAAGGTGTAGGGGAGTCAGACGACGACTTCCTAGCACGTCTTAGAGAAGAAGCACGCTATTGTGACTTCGAAAAACTGAAAACAGCGGCAAACCCAGAAGAGGAGTTGGTAAAAATAAAATTTATCTCAGGTTTGAGGTACCCTGAAGCAAAACTTAGACTACTAGATGGTATTAAAGCAAAACCAGCAATGTCGTTTACTGAAATTACCGAGACCTTACAGTTCAGAAGTCGAGCAATGGCTTTTGCAAGTTCTTCATCAGGTAATAAGCCCTTTAATGTGAAAGAAGAAGTTGGGTTCAACTTCAAAAAGACCTTTCGAAAACCAAATGAATAAATTACGGCTAATAAAAGCAACATGTCCACTAGGTGTGGAGTTAAGCCACACTCTAGTAGACCCTGTCCAGCGCTAAGTAAAATATGCAACACCTGTGAAAAGGTGGGACACTTCTCAAAAATGTGTAGAAGCAAACCCCAACCAAATTCAGGTAAGTACAATAAACAGAATAACTTCTGCAAAGAAGAAAATGTTTCTTCAGAGCACGAATCTCCAGCATCGGAGATGGGAATGTTTTATACTAAAGAACAAATCTTTAGCATGTCTGGGAATATATCTCAATAAATAACTGCAAAGTAAAAATGCAGGTAGACACAAGTGCAGATAGCACAGTGATATCATCAAAAATGTGGACTGAGCTTGGTAAAACCTCAGTTGGATGGTAAGATAAGACATCTCGAAGCTTATGATAGTCATCAATTAACGCTTCTGGGATCACTTACTTGTGACGTTGAGTGGAACCGAAGCAGGCTCACGCAAAAACAACTAGCAGTTTTGCAGTCTGATAAAGAATTTGGACTACTTGGTAGAGACCTTCTACCCAAGCACGGTGTGAACAACATCACAGCCGAGCACCTACCTACTGTGAAGGGTTACAAAGCTCATGTGAAGCTGATACCAGGAACACAGCCAATGTTCTGCAAAGCCAGAAAAATACTTCTACCTCTTCAAGACAAGGTCACAGAGAAGCTGGAACAAATGGTCAGACAAGGCATCCTTGAACCGATACATCCAGGAGGAGTCACTGATGCATCTCCAGTGGTGTGGCAGAGAAAGAAGAGTGGAGAACTGAGACTTTGCGTGGACTTGAAAGTGCACATCTATGGCAAGGTCATGGATGAGGACTACCCAATACCAGACATGGAGACAATCTTCCACAACCTACATGGGACCTCATACTTTGGCAAAATTGACCTCTCAGATGCCTACTATCAAATTGAACTTGACGAAGAAGCAAAAGATATATGCACAATCAATACATCTCAGGGATTGTTCAAGATGTGCCGACTACCTCAGGGATTGATAATCTCTTCTTCAATCTTCCAGAGTTGCATCGAATCAACACTCAAAGGAATCAAAGGTGTTGTGATCTTTCAAGACGATGTATTGGTGTATGAAACTACCAAGGAGCAGTTCGACAAGAGAATGCTTGCAGTCAAGAGTCGACTACGTGAGAAAATTTTACTATTAATGAGAAAAAATCTAACTCAAAACCAGTCGATAGCGTTTGCTTTTTGGGATACTCCATTTCAAAGGAGTAGCACCAGATCCCAAACACGTTGAAAAAATTAAAAAAATGCAAAAGCGCCAACTAACAATAAACAACTCGAATCGTTTGTTGGGCTAGCTGATTTTTACGGAAGAATGATTCCTGATTTTGCAACAAAATGCTACCCTTAAATAACATGAGGAATAGCGATTTCTCATGGGGCAAAATGCAACAAAAAGCCTTTGAAGACAAAAAATGAGTTATGTGCTAACCCACTAGTACAGCCATATAGTCTACAAAAAGAAGCAACAGTTACTACTGACGCCTCTGAAAAAGCCCTTGGCTGGGTTCTTTCGCAAGAAGGACATCCAGTCATATATGTATCGAGAAAATTGACTCCAGTGGAGCAAAACTACTCGAACATAGAGCGGGAAGCATTGGCAATTGTTTTTGTGGTCACAAGACTAAAACAATTTCTTCTTGGAAGACGATTTACCCTACAGACTGACCACAAACCACTCAAATATCTCTTGGCACCAGACGAGGAGATCCCGAAGACAGCATCAGCTAGAATCACAAGATGGGCAATAGCTCTAATGGGTTTTGACTGTGAGTTGAAGTACACGCCAGGAGAGCAGATACCCCATACAGATGCTTTGAGCAGAATGGATTTTGACGAAGACGAATCGGACAACGATCGAATGTGCTTCGCAATCAATAACATCTACTTCGACCAGAGTGATTTGGTGACCCAAGCAGAAATCAAAACTGAACTTGGAACAAACAGAATCTTCCAGGACATAATGAAACGAATCAAAAGCGGCAATTGGATACAATGTTCAGAAGCGGAAAAAGGATTCGAACAACAGAAATATGCACTTACTTTACGTAATGGAATCATCTTCAGAGGTGTTGTTCCTTTCTTTCCACCAAAACTACGACACTTGGTTTTGGCAAAAGCGCATGAGACACATTCCGGGAAGCGCATGAGACACATTCCGGGAAGAATGCAACTGAGGCATCAGTCAGAATGATAGCATGATTGGCTGGCATTACCCAAGACGTTCAACACTTTGTTAGTGAATGAAAGAATTGTCAATTGAACAGGCCTGGCCTGGGAAAAACACTACGTGGCCAGAAGCCGACGTTTGGGAACGACTCCACGTGGACTGGGGTTATGTTAAGGACCAAGGCAATATCTTAGTAATTGTTGACGCAGGTTCTGCTTGGATAGAAGCCTTCCCCGCGGGAAATAGAACACCATAAACAGTAATATATCTTAGTCAAATCTTTGCAAGATTCGGAATACCAAAAACTTTAGTATCTGATAATGGTCCTGAATTTGTCAGTGGTGACCTTAAACAGTGGTGTGAATCACTGGGAATTAAGAAAATGGAATCACCCGTCTATCATCCAAGAGCTAATGGACTAGCTGAAAGAGCAATTCAGACAGTGAAGCGGGCACTTCAAGCGTGGAGTTCCAACCTTAATGTGTCATTTGAAGCATTCCTGCAAAGGGCACTGATGACACATCGCAACACTGCGAAGACGAGGAGCAAAACTCCAGTTGAACTTTTGTTGGGACGCAGAGTGAGACTACCAGCAATAGCAGATTTCGACTTGTGTGAACCCATTCTATTCGAGGCCAACGAAAAGACAAAGACAGTTCCTGCTACCTTCATCATCAGGAAGGGCTTGAACACATCTTTCATACAGCCCGAAAACTCAGCACGGACTATTCTAGTGAGCGACAACCAAATTGCGAGACTAGACGAGGACAATGTGAAAACTGAACCAGCAGTGGAGGCGACCATATCTCAATCAGAACAACAATTTCAGAGCACAGATGTGGGACCTTCACTTCAAGATGAAGCTTCTGCAGCCACATCATCTGCAGAGCACCAACAACCCGAAACCTCAGAGCCTTCACGAACATCAACAAGAAACAGAAAACAACCGGACATATTTGGAGAACCTATACCCACAAACTTGCTTAAAAAAGGAGAGAGGATGTGATGGTTTCAAAGAAACATCAAGAAACTTAGAAGTTTTCTTTATTAAAGTTTCAAAGAACGAAAGAAGAACTTACCTGACGAACTTTATTGCTGTGTCGATAAGTAATGGCCACAAAACTAAACTCAATTCTAATTTTGTTTTGGCGCTATCATTATCTTATTGACCTATCAATCATATGTCAGAAGCAAATTCGCCCACCAACAGAAACCTGATTCTAACATCAACCGACCTCCAACTAATGAACTCGATTGTACCCAAGCCATATATGATTCTCATGAAATTTTGATGAAAATAGAAAATCACCTCCGGGATTCGGAGTTAAGATCTATTCACATGCCAATCATGTAAAATATTTTTAGTTAATCTAAATTTTCTCTGTATATTTTCGCATAGATAACTTCTATAAATACAAGCTAATTTTTGTTTTTTTTCAGTTCAAAATTTAATTTAAAATTCAACTTATTGAATTCTTTGACCCGTGTTATCGACCACGAGATAAAACTCATCACTCTTGTCAAAGCCGAGCTGCCAATATCAATTGAAATTACACGTACCTGAAAAAAATAATGTTTCTGCTTTTTTGAGAAGAAACCGTCAAATCATCTGTTGTTTTTCTATCGTCTTTTCTGTTCCAATTGACGTTATTCCCTTTTTCTAATATGCGGGCTGTTTTTTTCATCACCTCGTCTTTTTTGTACACGTTGAAGTGTTTTAATGAATGGAAATCAGAATTCAAGGGTAATTTTTGGAAGGTTAAGAATGCACTACAAAATTTGAGGTGAATGATTTTTCGTCTTCGAGATAGTTTCACATACAGAAAAGCAAGTTAAATTGAGCTTCAATTCGAGGCATTAATTTTATTATTTTTATTAGTGTTCGTTATAAGTGAATGGTACTATGTCAAATTCAAAATAAGTTTTTGGAAATTAGGTGAATGTTCACAAGCTCTGTGAATGTCCCCTCTCACCCCTTCCCCATTCCCCCTCCCCCCCCCCCCTGAAGCAGACTATAATAATTGTATCGAGTCCCTTCAGTCGTTCAAGGGTGGTTCGCCCCGCGACAGTAGATTATCTTTGATTTTGTGAACCGTTTTTAGCTCATTCTAATTCAGTTTTGTATATTCTGATGTTGATGGTTTGTACGTTTTTGAGGTTTGTAGCTTTTCCGAATTTTTAAATTTGAGAAAATTGCTTCGGAAGTCATAGTGCTTTGGTTTATCTAATATGTTTATGTTTAATTTCTGACCTTAAATTAGAGCATATTGAATTGATTAAGTAATTGAACTCAGCAGCTATGACTTCTTCAACGCTTGTGAGAACCACGTTTTAATTTAAATTTCAATCCGTTAAATTGATAAGCAATTGGAATCCGTTGAAATTGGACCATAGTAACTGGATATCTTATATTTGGACGTACATGGAGTACTTTTTAACCGATGTACCCGGGTCGAGACCGAATTGTTAACTTGTAAGAACTTGCAAGTTTCTTGCAGAAGATGGTTAATTTGTAAGATTTTGCAAGTTTCTGGAAGAAAAACTTGCAAGGCGATACATCGCCTTGTAAGCACTTGCAAGAAACTTGCAAGTTCTTACAAGTTAACCATTCGGCCTCAACCCGGGTAACCTATGTTCTTGTTGACAGAATCCTCTTGGAGTACATGGGTGAAGACGTGAACTACATAGTGACGAACGAGAGATGGAGTGACAAATTCGATCAAGTGTTAGAAGACAACTCCTCGGTTCAATTTGTGAGGCCATCTTGGCTGACAGCCTGTGACAAACAGCAGAAAACTGTTCCTCTCCAGTATCATCTGGTGCCGCCGTCTTGAACTCTACCTTCGAATCCCGATTGATTTCTTGCGATGAATTTATGTAGTTTCAATGAACTACTTTTCTATAAATACTAATGGTTTCCTACCTGTTTTGATGTTCTGATGTACCAGTTAATCCCATGATCATGATCCTAAATTTTACTTTTGAAAAACGATTGATTTCTTGTTAAGAATAAGATTGTATATTTTTGCAGTGTTTGTATTGCAAATCGTTGCAAGTTTTATTACTCTCCAATACAATTTAGTCCCTCCGTCTTTAACTTGAGTATGTCCGTAATTTCAATATCAGGCGGTAAATAATGGATATTAAAAATTCGTTTGCTTAGAACTTTCATTTTTGATGAAGTTGTAAGCCTAACAACTTAGTAGAACGTTTTTCAGCTATTAGCATGTAGCATACTTAAGAGGAAAAATTTAGGAACCAACGTTTTGAAAATCCCCGGGCTCGTTTCGAAAATCGGTTGAAATCCTGCGAGAACATTTATTTTCTTTGCGGAAGAGTTTTCTAAAAATGGTACTCGTTACCTATTTAAACAACTTTTAACAATATTTTTGATAATTGAATAAATTCCTGCATTAAAGTTTCTTTTACAATCCAGTGGAATTGGACTGTGTTGGGCGCTGTCTCTTTTGACGACCCGAATAGGAGTATTGAGGGAGCGTCTTTTTGTTTGAGCTATAATTTTTTGGAGTGTAATTGAGACAAATAAAAAAGTCTGTCGCACGTGAAAACTGAGTGTCAAGGTCAAACGGTTGCCGGAATTGAGGAGCACAGAAAAAGTATACCGTATTTTTAAGAGACAGAAAGAAACATTAGTGTAAAAAATTTTTTCGCTAAGCGAGCGAATTTTTTTGATCACGTGAGGCTTGTTTTTCACGAAGCAGTTTTTTTGTTTTTACTTAACTTTTTCACTTTTTCGAGTGAAGTGGTTTAGCTAAACTATATTAAGAAGCAAATGTACGCTTTGACCATCTCAATCATGTATTAGACTTTTCTTTGCATTTTGAGCTATTTTCGCGATTTCGCCATTTTAGACGCTTTTTATGCGTTTTTTGTATTTGTGTTCTTTCTCAACTTGTTAATGTTCGCGGTCATTTTTGGACTGGGTTCATATTTGGTGTTGGTTTTGATCAATTCTTGATTTTTTGTTAATTTACACTGGCTGCAGTCGAAGAGAACTAGCCCAATGAGTCAGTTTTGGCTTATTTTCTCTTTTTGAATTTTTGCCTATTTCTGGTTTTCTGTTTTTCAGAGCAGTATTTCAATGTTAAATGTTCATTTACAGTTTTTCTAAGATTATTGTTAAATAGTGAATAAAGGCTTGATAGTCCAGATTGTCTTCAAATAATTGAACAAAACTTGCAGTTTTTTTCAAATTTTGTTTTGCTCATGTTTGTAGTATGCATAGGGATAATGTGGGCGTGATCAAAAAAATTAATACGTAATGTGACATTAAGTGAGATTTCCAATTTTAGAGAACTTTATTTAAAAAATAGATTGTGCTTCGGATATTTTCCTTTGCTAGGTTCTTCTGCTCTCTTGATGAAACGTTTGTTGTTTTTCCATCGTCTGGTGGTCTTTCGATTAACATGATCTCACTATAACTGACAACTAACAAAATGCAATGGTTTTGGAGTCGTAACTTTTGAAAAGTCCCAGCTTATGACACGTTTCTATTTTTCTAATTCCAATTTGCTTACTTCGTTTGCCGTCTAGATTTGAATGTTATAATGAATTAATTAATTAATTGATTAAGTTAGTGTTCGGGTAAGGCTAAAGTGTTCACCTCGAGTTAATTCTTGATTTTTTTTGTTTTTTTTTGTGAATTGTAATGGTACTCTGTCTTTTTAAATATCTGTTTGCAAATTATTCTGAACTTTTTGAAGACAATGAGATGCCAAGTTTGAGTTGAGATTTTAGTCACGCTGAAATAACAAATGAGGCATGAAAGGAGTATCTTTTAAGTGTGAGTTTTTCAACCTGTTTTTAAAGTCGAGTGAGAGTTTGTTGTTTGAAGAAATGTTCTGTTTTTGAGAAAGAACTGTTTATTTTTTGCTTGCGGCAATTTCTTTTGTTTTTCTCCTGAGTGCTATTAAAATATTCCTTAAAATGTTCTAATTGAGCCAATTGAATATTACTTGAATCCTCAATGGGCGAGAACTGTTTTTAGTTGAAAAAGTTTCATTTTCCGAGAATGCAGATCTACGAAGCTAATGCTGCTATTTCTTGGGAATCTGCTAGCTCTTTATATGACTTGGATACTATTTGTCGTCATGTAATAGAACGAATTTTTCAAGTTTTGCTCGTATTTTCGTTTTTCCTGCTTTCTTATCATTTAGTCTTATAAATAATGTACCTAATCTGTCACAACTGAGTAAAATCAATTATTTCAATTGATAGATAATAGTTTCTATGACCTTAAATTTCTTTATTTTAAATAACATGAGCGCATTTTTGATATCTGCGCATTGTTATTCATTTTATCTTCTTAGCAATCAATGGAAGGTTATTAAGGATAGTTCTCGACGAATGCTAATAGGAATACAAACCTAACTCTTGATTAAGGTTCATGGCAAGTGGATTTGCGACTTTGTATCTCTTTTTTTTTCATTAAATGTTACCCAATTTTTCAGTTTGCCTTTATGTTGTTCATTATTTTGACTTATCTTTTTATGCCATTTACAAAACGTCTAATTGGTTGCTAGTGAAGCATCAAATTGTACTGTTAGAACCACCGGAGCGGTTAAAATTTTGTATTATGTCTCTACTTGGCTTTTCGGAACAGATAAAGGCAACGGTAGTGTTGTAAACTTTATCGGTTTTTGATTGCTACTTTTTGATTTATAACCAATAAACTAAATTTAGGTTTGGAATCAAAATTCTTCCAGAGAAATTGCCTTGTACAATTTTGAATAATTTTGTTGTTCTTAAATTGAGGTTGGTTCATACTTATCAAATAGTTTGCGTTTGATTTGAACGTACCTGTTGATACCTAGCCAAATTTTTAAATTTTACCAAATTTCCTCTAATTTTTCTCTTACCCTCAGATTTGATATTCTGGACGGCATTTAGAAGAAAATTCAGTCAAAAAGGAAAGGTTAAGAGGAAAAAATAGAAGAAAGATTAAGAAAAAAGCTGAATAAAGCGAGAACAGGTTGCTGAAGGGTTTTTCCGCTGTAAAGTTTTTTGTTTTTTCTCACCACGAAACTGGGTTGTAGTGTTGTTCCTCACCACGAAACAAGTAAATTGATAGATTGTACGAGCATCCCCTACCCATCAGATACAATCCCAAATGTTATTATAAAAACAGCTCTCATGAGACCTCACTAATGATAAGGTTGCGTAGAAAGCTGTTATTCGCTTAAAAGTTTTTACAACTGCCAAATTTCAAGGCCTCATTGCTACTAAAAGCTAATGTGGTAATTTTATGGTTTTGATCAATTTTTGATTTTTTGTTAATTTACACTGGCTGCAGTCGAAGAGAAGTTGCCCAATGAGTCAGTTTTGGCTTATTTTCTCTTTTTGAATTTTTGCCTTTTTCTGGTTTTCTGCTTTTCAGAGTGGTATTTCAATGTTTAATGTTCATATATTGTTTTTCTAAGATTACTGTTACATAGTGACAAATGGCTTAATTGTCCAGATTGTCTTCAAATAATTGAATAAGATCTGCAGTTTTTCATATTTGTTTTGCTCATGTTTGTAGTATGCATAGGGATATTGTGGGCGTGATCAAAAAAATTGTTACGTAATGTGACATTAAATGAGACTTTCCCGCTTTTAGAGAACTTTATTTAAGAAATAGATTGTTCTTCGGTTATTTTCCTTTGCTATGTTCTTCTGCTTTCTTGATGTAACGCTTGTTTTTTTCGTTAACGTCTGGTGGTCTTTTGGTTAACTTGAACTCTCTATAACTGACAACTAACAAAAAACAATCGTTTTTAATCGTAACTTTTGAAAAATTCCAAGCTTATGACATGTTTTTTTTTCTTCGAATTTCAATTTGCTTACTTCCTTTGCCGTCTAGATTTGAATGTTATAATGAATTAACTAATTAATTGATTAAGTTATTTTCGGCTAAGGCTTAGGTGTTCACCTCGAGTCGATACTTAATTTTTTTGTTTTTTTGTGAATTGTAATGGTGCTCTGTCTTTTTAAAGATCTGTTTGCACATTATTCTCAACTTTTTGACGGCAATGAGAAGTCAAATTTGAGTGGTGATTTTAGTCACGCTGAAATAACAGTAGAGGCAAAAAAGGAGTGTTTTAAGTGTGAATTTTTCAACCTGTTTTTAGAAGCGAGTGAGAGCTGGTTGTTTGAAGAAATGTTCTATTCCTGAGAATGAATTGTTTTTTTTGCTTGCGGCAATTTCTTTTGTTTTTCTCTTGAGTGCTATTAAAATAGTCCTTAGAAAGTTCTAATTGAGGCAATTGAATATTACTTGAATCCTTAATGGATGAGAACTGTTTTTAGTTGAAAAAGTTTCATTTTCCGAGAATGCAGATATACGAAGCTAATGCTGCCGTTTCTTGGGAATCTGCTTGCTATTTAAATGACTTTGATACTATTTGTCGTCATGTAAAAGAAGTATTTTTTAAAAATTTTTGCTCGTGTTCTTGTTTTTGCTGCTTTCTTATCATTTAGTCTAAGTAATGATGGATCTAATCGGTTGCAATTTTGTCACAACTGTGTAAAATTAAATGTTTCAATTGAGAGATAATGGTTACTATGACCTTAATATTTTTTGTTTTGAATAAATTTAGCTAATTTTTGATTTCTGCGCATTGTTATTCATTTTATCTTCTTAGCAATCAAGGGAAGGCTATTAAGGGTAGATCTCAACGAATGCTAATATGAATACAAACCTAGAACTTGATTAATGTTCATGCGAATTTTGATCTCCTTGTTGTCATAAAATGTTAGCCAGTTTTTGAAATCTGCCTGTTTGTTGTTCATTATCTTGACTTATCACTTTATACCATTTACAACACGTCTAATTGGTTGCTAGTGATGAATCAAATTGTACTGTTAGAACCACCGGAGAGTTTGCAAATTTTGTATTGTCTCTACTTGGCTTATAGTACCAGATAAAGGCAACCGGAGTTTGTGAACTTTATAGGTTTTTGATTTCTTACTTTTTGATTTTGAACCAATAGACTAAATTTTGGATTGTAATCGGAATTCTTTTTAGAGAAATTGCCTTGTACAATTATGAATAAATTTGTTGTTCTTAAATTGAGTTTGGTTCATAAAAATAACACTACAGTCTTTTTCCTAAATACTATTTGAAACTGACAAAGATTTTATTACTGCAAATTCTGACAAAAATGGATTTTTCGAATTTCATCTTTCTTCAGATCTGTTGATACCTAGCCAAATTTTTAAATCTTACCAAATTTCCTCTAATTTTTCTCTTACCCTCAGATGTGATATTCTGGACGGCATTTAGAAGAAAATTCAGTCAAAAAGGAAAGGTTAAGAGGAAAAAATAGAAAAGATTAAGAAAAAAGCTGAATAAAGCGAGAACAGGTTGCTGAAGGGTTTTTCCGCTGTAAAGTTTTTTGTTTTTTCTCACCACGAAACTGGGTTGTAGTGTTGTTCCTCACCACGAAACAAGTAAATTGATAGATTGTACGAGCATCCCCTACCCATCAGATACAATCCCAAATGTTATTATAAAAACAGCTCTCATGAGACCTCACTAATGATAAGTTTGCGTAGAAAGCTGTTATTCGCTTAAAAGTTTTTACAACTGCCAAATTTCAAGGCCTCATTGCTACTAAAAGCTAATGTGGTAATTTTATGGTTTTGATCAATTTTTGATTTTTTGTTAATTTACACTGGCTGCAGTCGAAGAGAAGTTGCCCAATGAGTCAGTTTTGGCTTATTTTCTCTTTTTGAATTTTTGCCTTTTTCTGGTTTTCTGCTTTTCAGAGTGGTATTTCAATGTTTAATGTTCATATATTGTTTTTCTAAGATTACTGTTACATAGTGACAAATGGCTTAATTGTCCAGATTGTCTTCAAATAATTGAATAAGATCTGCAGTTTTTCATATTTGTTTTGCTCATGTTTGTAGTATGCATAGGGATATTGTGGGCGTGATCAAAAAAATTGTTACGTAATGTGACATTAAATGAGACTTTCCCGCTTTTAGAGAACTTTATTTAAGAAATAGATTGTTCTTCGGTTATTTTCCTTTGCTAGGTTCTTCTGCTTTCTTGATGTAACGCTTGTTTTTTTCGTTAACGTCTGGTGGTCTTTTGGTTAACTTGAACTCACTATAACTGACAACTAACAAAAAACAATCGTTTTTAGTCGTAACTTTTGAAAAATTCCAAGCTTATGACATGTTTTTTTTTCTTCGAATTTCAATTTGCTTACTTCCTTTGCCGTCTAGATTTGAATGTTATAATGAATTAATTAATTAATTAATTGATTAAGTTAATTTTCGGGTAAGGCTAAAGTGTTCACTTCGAGTCGATTCTTAATTTTTTTGTTTTTGTGAATTGTAATGGTGCTCTGTCTTTTTAAAGATCTGTTTGCACATTATTCTCAACTTTTTGACGGCAATGAGAAGTCAAATTTGAGTGGTGATTTTATTCACGCTGAAATACTAGTAGAGGCAAAAAAGGAGTGTTTTAAGTGTGATTTTTTCAACCTGTTTTTAAAGTCGAGTGAGAGTTTGTTGTTTGAAGAAATGTTCTGTTGTTGAGAAAGAATTGCTTATTTTTTGCTTGCGGCAATTTCTTTTTTTTTCTCCTGAGTGCTATTAAAATATTCCTTAAAATGTTCTAATTGAGCCAATTGAATATTACTTGAATCCTCAATGGGCGAGAACTGTTTTTAGATGATAAAGTTTCATTTTCCGAGAATGCAGATCTACGAAGCTAGTGCTGCTATTTCTTAGGAATCTGCTAGCTCTTTATATGACTTGGATACTATTTGTTGTCATGTAATAGAAGTAACTTTTCTATTTTTGCTCGTATTTTTGTTTTGCCTGCTTTCTTATCATTTAGTCAAATTAATGATGAATCTAATCGTTTGCGATTTGTCACAACTGAGTAAAATTAATTGTTTCAGTTGAGAGATAATGGTTACTATGACCTTAATATTCTTTGTTTTGAATAATATTAGCGAATTTGTGATTTCTGCGCATTGTTATTCATTTTATCATAGCAATCAAGGGAAGGTTATTAAGGGTAGTTCTCAACGAATGCGAATAGGAATACAAACCTAACTCTTGATTAATGTTCATAGCAAGTGGATTTGCGACTTTGAATCTCCTTGTCATAAGATGTTAGCCAGTTTTTGAGTTTTGCCTTTATGTTGTTCATTATTTTGACTTTAATCTTTATACCATTTACAACACGTCTGATTGGTTGCTAGTGAAGCATCAAATTGTACTGTTAGAACAAATGGAGCGTTTAAAAATTTTGTATTGTCTCTACTTGGCTTATAGTACCAGATAAAGGCAACCGGAGTTTGTGAACTTTATAGGTTTTTGATTTCTTACTTTTTGATTTTGAACCAATAGACTAAATTTTGGATTGTAATCAAAATTCTTTTTAGAGAAATTGCCTTGTAAAATTATGAATATTTTTGTTGTTCTTAAATTGAGTTTTCTTTTTCCTAAATACTATTTGAAACTAACAAAGATTTTAATACTGCAAATTCTGACAAAAATGGATTTTTCGAATTTCATCTTTCTTCAAATCTGTTGATACCTAGCCAAATTTTTAAATTTTGCCAAATTTCCTCTAATTTTTCTGTTACCCTCAGATTTGATAATCTGGACGAAATTTAGAAGAAAATTCAGTCAAAGAGGAAAGGTTAAGATGAAAAAATAGAAGAAAGATTAGGAAAAAAGCTGAATAAAGCGAGAACAGGTTGCTGAACGCTTTTTCCGTTGTAAAGTTTTTTGTTTTTCCTCACCACGAAACTGGGTTGTAGTGTTGTTCCTCACCACGAAACACAAGTAAATTGATAGCTTGTACGAGCATCCCCTACCCATCAGATACAATCCCAAATGTTATTATAAAAACAGCTCTCATGAGACCTCACTAATGATAAGGTTGCGTAGAAAGCTGTTATTCGCTTAAAAGTTTTTACAACTGCCAAATTTTAAGGCCTCCTTGCTACTAAAAGCTTATGTGGTAATTTTATGGTTTTGACCAATTTTTGATTTTTTGTTAATTTACACTGGCTGCAGTCGAAGAGAAGTTGCCCAATGAGTCAGTTTTGGCTTATTTTCTCTTTTTGAATTTTTGCCTTTTTCTGGTTTTCTGCTTTTCAGAGTGGTTTTTCAATGTTTAATGTTCATATATTGTTTTTTTAAGATTACTGTTACATAGTGACAAATGGCTTAATTGTCCAGATTGTCTTCAAATAATTGAATAAGATCTGCAGTTTTTCATATTTGTTTTGCTCATGTTTGTAGTATGCATAGGGATATTGTGGGCGTGATCAAAAAAATTGTTACGTAATGTGACATTAAATGAGACTTTCCCGCTTTTAGAGAACTTTATTTAAGAAATAGATTGTTCTTCGGTTATTTTCCTTTGCTAGGTTCTTCTGCTTTCTTGATGTAACGCTTGTTTTTTTCGTTAACGTCTGGTGGTCTTTTGGTTAACTTGAACTCACTATAACTGACAACTAACAAAAAACAATCGTTTTTAGTCGTAACTTTTGAAAAATTCCAAGCTTATGAGTTTTTTTTCTTCGAATTTCAATTTGCTTACTTCCTTTGCCGTCT
Source organism: Convolutriloba macropyga (assembly GCF_964194025.1). Lineage (NCBI taxonomy): Eukaryota > Metazoa > Xenacoelomorpha > Acoela > Convolutidae > Convolutriloba > Convolutriloba macropyga. The sequence continues at coordinate 46,381,616 of NC_134482.1, forward strand.
AGATTTGAATGTTATAATGAATTAATTAATTAATTGATTAAGTTAGTGTTCGGGTAAGGCTAAAGTGTTCACCTCGAGTTAATTCTTGATTTTTTTTGTTTTTTTTTTGTGAATTGTAATGGTACTCTGTCTTTTTAAATATCTGTTTGCAAATTATTCTGAACTTTTTGAAGACAATGAGATGCCAAGTTTGAGTTGAGATTTTAGTCACGCTGAAATAACAAATGAGGCATGAAAGGAGTATCTTTTAAGTGTGAGTTTTTCAACCTGTTTTTAAAGTCGAGTGAGAGTTTGTTGTTTGAAGAAATGTTCTGTTTTTGAGAAAGAACTGTTTGTTTTTTGCTTGCGGCAATTTCTTTTGTTTTTCTCCTGAGTGCTATTAAAATATTCCTTAAAATGTTCTAATTGAGCCAATTGAATATTACTTGAATCCTCAATGGGCGAGAACTGTTTTTAGTTGAAAAAGTTTCATTTTGCGAGAATGCAGATCTACGAAGCTAATGCTGCTATTTCTTGGGAATCTGCTAGCTCTTTATATGACTTGGATACTATTTGTCGTCATGTAATAGAACGAATTTTTCAAGTTTTGCTCGTATTTTCGTTTTTCCTGCTTTCTTATCATTTAGTCTTATAAATAATGTACCTAATCTGTCACAACTGAGTAAAATCAATTATTTCAATTGATACATAATAGTTTCTATGACCTTAAAATTCTTTATTTTAAATAACATGAGCGCATTTTTGATTTCTGCGCATTGTTATTCATTTTATCTTCTTAGCAATCAATGGAAGGTTATTAAGGATAGTTCTCGACGAATGCTAATAGGAATACAAACCTAACTCTTGATTAATGTTCATGGCAAGTGGATTTGCGACTTTGTATCTCCTTTTTTTTCATTAAATGTTACCCAATTTTTGAGTTTGCCTTTATGTTGTTCATTATTTTGACTTATCTTTTTATGCCATTTACAAAACGTCTAATTGGTTGCTAGTGAAGCATCAAATTGTACTGTTAGAACCACCGGAGCGGTTAAAATTTTGTATTATGTCTCTAATTGGCTTTTCGGAACAGATAAAGGCAACGGTAGGGTTGTAAACTTTATCGGTTTTTGATTGCTACTTTTTGATTTTTAACCAATAAACTAAATTTTGGTTTGGAATCAAAATTCTTCCAGAGAAATTGCCTTGTACAATTTTGAATAATTTTGTTGTTCTTAAATTGAGGTTGGTTCATACTTATCAAATAGTTTGCGTTTGATTTGAACGTACCTGTTTGATTAGTTGCACCTGTTTGAAAAGTTGCCCCCTTTTCTCTAATTATTCTGTTGCCCTAAGATTTGATAATCCGGACTGCAATTAGAAGAAAACTCAGTCTAAGAGGAAGATTAAGAAGAAAAAACAGAAGAAAGATAAAGAAAAAAACTGAATAAAGCCAGAACAGGTTGCTTAAGGGTTTTTTTCGTTGTGAAGTTTTTTGTATTTCCACACCACGAAACTGAAAACTAAATAATTTGATAGCTGCAAAAATACGAACATCTGCTACCCATCAGATACAATCCCAAATGTTCTTATAAAAACAGCTCTTGTGAAAAATTAAAAATGAATTTGTTCATCAAAAGTTTCAAAATTTAACGTTTATAAAATTTGAACGTAGAGTTTTAGAGACCTCACTGAAGATAAGATTACTTAAAAAGCTGTTGTTCGCCTGTTATTGCGTTATATCTAGAAGCAATTCAATTTAATTACTGGAACTTTTGCAATTTTTTGAGATTATCAATGCCGATTTAGTTGGAATAGATCTCTGTGTCTAGGCAGATCTAGCCAACCAACACTCAGTGAGATTATTGAGCAATAAACCCGAAAAAGTCAGCAACAAATCTCTGCAGTAAAATTCTGCAAAAAGTTGTTCCTGATCAGAATAGGTTTCAACTCTCAGAAAATTTGATCAGTGACATCAATCAAAGAATAAAAGAACAGGAAAGTTACAGCAACGAAGACGATTTTAGAAAAAAACCTTTTGATTCTCGAGATGAACTGATTTCACTCATAAATGTGCAATTGTTTAAGGAATGATTGAATGTTGTAATTCGTGAGACAGACCTGAAAGCTTATGACATATTGCCTACTAAAAGAGAATTACCGTATAACCAAGCAAGCTGTAATTGTTAAATTGGTACAATTCAGGCAAAAAAATGCTGCTTATAAAAACTGGCAAATGCTGAAACCCGAACAAAAATATCCCAGAAACCCATTGAATTATAACTATGTGTACGTCAATAATTGACTAGCAAATGTTAAAAATTGACTGAAATTGTGTGCTGCATAGACAAACTATGTGACTACAATTTGGAAATTTGCAGTATCAGTATTAGGCAAAGACCCTGCTGATCAAACGAGTGAAAAGAGAAAACTGGTTACAGTGAATGATACTGATCTTAAAACCTCATTGACCCAGATGTCAAATTAAAAACATTCAATCATCCTCAACTAGGCGCTACAGATAATGTTAATCCATTACAACGCAGATTTGCCTCTGTTCAAAGTGAAGAAGGGAAAATGAAAAAGATGTTCGCAAGTCTTTCTCCTGATGAAGAGAAACGTTTCAGTGCAAGCGTGATTGGTTTCAATTGAAAATAATGACTACTAAAGGGCTTTTCATTGGCAAAACACCTACTCTGAAGCTTTTATGACCAAAGTTGAAAGAATTTTCAAATCCTCTGGAAAACAGAAACACATTCTTCCGCGCTTTTTTAGGCTGAAACGTTTTATCATAAATTCTAATGTTCGTTGTCCTCATGGATAATTTCATTACACTCAATTTGATCAAACGATTTTGTTGAACAGTGGTGTGTAGTCACCCGAGGAGTCTTGAATAGTTATTTGGAAAATAATTGTGTTCATTAATTGGCGGGAGTTTCTATGTAACGATACAACAGTCGATTTTAATTTTTGTCTGTTCTTTTGCGACGAATGTATAGCTCAAGTCAGTAATTCTGCTAGCTTTCTTTTTTAGTGTTATATTTTTGCACGCTGTTTGTGTTTTTTTGTTTAGGAAAAATTAGACTGGAAGCCTGGAAGCAAAAGACTGGAAGCGATTGTCCGCTGAAAGTTGATATCTTAGTTGACAACCGCAAGGGATTTGAAGCTCCAAGTTAATGCTAGAATTTTTTTTCAGATTTTCTATCATTAAAAACGAAATTGTTTAATCCGCACAGCAACAAACTGCGAAAAACAGGTTAAATTGACTGTCATTTTCTCTATTGTTAAAATTATATAACAAAATAAAGCTAGGGTCTTGAATTGTTGCAAGAAAACAAATCCTAAGATGCAGAAATCTATTCTGTTGCGGAAAATTTCTCAATGGGAGCAAAATTTGATTAGTTATTTGCCTATACGAAAAAACTACAAAGTCAACTAAGTACTTTTGGCTCTGACCGAAACTTTTTGATAACAAAGTCTAAATTAGGTATTTTTTGCGAACGTAATTACGAAAAATTATGATATGTTATCGGGGAGACGAAATGAAAAAAAGAAGAGTGGCTCTAAGGTCTTTAAGGGAATTCATTTAAAATTTGAACATGAAACATTCTTGAAGCTTCTACAAAATCTCACTGCTGAGGTTCTAACAAAAAGGGTCGTATTAGTAACAGTTTTGTACAGATCACCTAACTTAGAAAACTGCAAGTTTTTTGATGCGCTTATAAATCATAAAATTTATTCGATTTTTACTGGAAAAACTAACCTGGAAAAAATAACCTTTTTTTAATTGGAGATTTTAATATTAATGTAGCCAGAATATCAAAAAATGAAACTCATTGATCAGCTCAGTGTTTCGGATTTTATGGTGCTGAATGCCGTAACATGCATAACTAGAGAAGCTAAATCCGCATGCAGTACAATAGTTCTGATTTGTTTGGGAATCAACAGTTCAAATACCCTGGTGTCAAAAGCGGGCATGAGCGATCTTTTTTTATTTACAACTAAGTTCTTGTTTCAAGTGTGAAACGGAATAAACATGAGGCTCTTGTCCTGAGTGGGAAAAATTTGATTGTAGGTAGTTCAGACTAGACTAGCAGATGAGTCGCGGATGAATTACTTGACCTAAGAAGTCCTTGGCCTATTCTACCTCAAAATTGGCATGTAGAATGAAAACAGAGGAAAAATAGATGAAAAATATAAAACGCAAGCGTAAAAAGCAAGGCTTTGGGGGAAAATGTGTGAACGAAATTCTGAGCTAAGAAGAAGGGTTTTTCAAACACAACGGAATATGATTAATTCTCTAGTAAGAAAAGCTGAAGCAAGTTTTTACAAATGCTTCTTTGACTCAACCAAAGACCAAAACAACCAAAATTTTTAACAGATAAAGAAGGATAAAAGAATATAGGTATACAAGGGAGGAAAGATTTCACGGGAACTCAAGATGTACATCTTGGAGCCGAGGAATTGAACGAATTTCACTTGGAATAGGGCCGAACCTGGCAATGAATATGAGATCATCTAGTAGTAATTGTAAAAAAAACCAAATGCCATTGTATTTTTCTGTACCAAATTCTAGTGATTTAAACAAGACAAGGAAAAGTCTGAAAAACAAAAATTTCAGCAATAAAACAGGCCTCTCGAATACATTTTTAAAATTATCAATTTTGTGTTGTATTACGCCCCTATTTTACATTTTAGCCTGTTTCCTTGAAAAAATGTGTTTTTCCAAAGTACTTGTGATACCAGTACACAAAATTGGTGACACTATTGAAATCTCTAATTTTGAACCAAAATAATAATAGCTGTTTTTTTAAAAAAATGAAAAGATTATATACTGATAGGCTTCCTAATAAAATATAGTATCTTGTCTTCGAAACAGATGGGCGAATTAATAGCTGTTTTTTTTTTAAAAAAAATGAAAAGATTATATACTGATAGGCTTCCTAGTAAAATCTAGTATCTTGTCTTCGAAACAGAAGTAACATTGCAAATTAAAATGGAATTCAAGCAAAAGTATTGATCTTGCTTCCGAGTTATCTAAAAGACAATATGTTCAAATGAGAAAGCAGTATGTTTAAAATAGAATCGACTGTTCAACCGAAGACTTATACTCTGTGGAGTATAGGCTGTTTGAGTATCACTTATTTATAATCTATATCAAAGATCTACAAAAGGTGCCTGCCGAAAATCAAGTTATGCTATTTGCCGATGATACCAAAGTATTTGGAGAATATAATAAATCTGATCTTGAATCAGATTTGTGTAATATATCGAAATGTATGGAGGAAGTATTACCGTTGAATACTGAGAAAGCACAATTGTTTAATTTTAAGGGAGACACCGAGGATACTGTTTATTTTGAAAAAGAAGTTACGAGGAACTCAAAAAGTGCAAAGCACTTTGATATCTGGCTAAAATGCGATTTTGAAACGAAAGAACACTTATGTTCAGTGACAAATGAATGTAATATATTCATCAGTGTTTTGCACCATGTAAGATCTCAACTCAATTTAAAACTATTAATCACAATTTACAAAACAGTACATACAACACTCTATCTGTATGGTTTATTGATCTATGGAATGGCCAATAAAAGCTATTTGAGCCATTACGAAGACAGCAAAATTTTCTCTTGAGAATTATTTTTCGTAAATGAATATTTGCAGAAGTTAGCAGCATAAGTCATATAAAATTATCATTATTTTTTAAAATAATTCACTACCTTTACGAGCTATCAATATTTTTAGCGTGAGTGCTTAGCCAAAATCATAAAAGAGAAACAGAAAAATGCTTCATCACGGAAAAGGAATAGTAATATCACAGCAGGTGAACAGTTGAACGGAGAGTGAAGGAATTGACTTCGACGTGTAAACTTACAAGAAACAAAAGAAAAGGAATCTCAGTAAGAGTCCGAATACTATATAACACATTTATTGAACTAGATAAAAGGAATGATTGCAAATTTGACAGAGGGAGATTTATAGGCTCTGATGTTTATCCTAAATATTTTGACAGGAGCTCAACTTTGTTTTTCTCGTACTCAAGATTATCATGGGACATACATGTAATTCAATTGTTTGTTGAGAAAAAAATCTCTCTTTGCGACACAAAAAAAACAAGATATATAGCTTTATTGTGCTGGCCCACATTTGGTACTGAGGACTTAATTAATGGTTATCACATTTTTAAATTTTTTAAGTTATTTATTATTACTCCGCTTTTTAGATGGTACCGCAAAAGCTCACGTACCATCTCAATGCGGAAATCAAAAGTAGACTTTTTTTGATCTTCCTAGGTTTAAAGATCTTTTTTACCAGGTTCAATTGCTCTGAAACCAAAAGTTTTTGGCGCGATTGGTTATTTTTATGCCATTTTTGTTTTTTTGTGTGACTGTTTTTTTTACGGACTGATTTAGCTTTTCGTTCTCAAACTATATGCAGGTTTTTGGGGCTTTTGTTGCTGTTTAATTTTTCTAGAGCTGTGTTAATTATTCATAAGTACGAGTTTAAGCAAGCTTTAAATCCGCAATGCAAAGAACAATTTAAACAATTATCAGCCTTCCTAAATCATTCACTCATCTTTTTTAACCCAAATTTCCACTTCCCCACCCAGGTAGGCTAGCATCCCTAAGCGAAAGCTAGCTTAATTAAGAGCAATACCATGCCAGTTCTTTCAGAGCAAGTCGTACAATTATTGTTTGTCATGTTCGTATAACTGTTGTTTGATATTGTAATAACCCAGCTTTGTCAAGCTAACAAACGTTGCTAATGCATCACTCCTTTGGTGCAACGGTAGCATGCGAGGTCAGGGTTCTGGAGATAGTAGGTTCGAGTCCTCTAAGATCAAATTCTTTAGCAGTACATGGGGTTAGCTAATACCACTGTTGGGTTGTTAAAACATCAATAAACAGCTGGTGTCGCAGGAGCTGTGGATTAGAAATTTTGCGTATTAGTCAAAATGTTAATATCCAAAGCAACTGATTATTAATTGCAACTAATTTAATAACGCAGGATAAGATAATCCTTTTTCTGACAGCTTTACCGTGAACAATATTTAAACAAAGCCACACTTTGAGTCAGAAGAAAGTTTAGTGAAATGAAAATACAAAGTTATTTTCGGGCAATAATTTTCAGTTTTGGGCAGTGTATCAATTTTTCTTACCGTTTTTGAACAATATTTTTTAATTCTACGGTAAGACTATTAAATCGTTTCCCTTAGCCACCCAATAATTAATTCTAGTCATTTGCTAATCAGGGCGCGATTATCCCGCGCTTAACAAAAATACAATATCTCAAAAACATGGCTTTATGGTGTTAACTTTTACAAGCCTTAGTGTGGTACCTGTTGTCTTTTTCAGATAGAAATTATCAAGAAATCAGGATGAAAAAAGGTCTACCCTAATCGAGAAAGGATGTTTATCGTGCAAGATCTTGCAAGATTCTTGCAGAATACTGTTGATCTTGCAAGATCTATAAATAATTTGATTCCCTGTTTTTTTTCAATTGTGTTGGAACAATTTTGGTGATTGACTAATAAACTTTTGTTAGTTTCGTACTCTAAATTTTTACAAAATCAGACTTCAGTTGTAATAAATTTACGTTATGATAATTTTATGCGTACTTGCGATTACAAAATTATCCTCATAATTGGCGCAAGTGTGTTGCACAGTTAGCTACATTTGCTTCCTGCTATGAATATTTCCATGATTTTAAAACACGTTTAGTTTTATCCGCTGCATTGAAAATTTGTGTATTAATTATCAACATTGTGAAAAATACAGCTTTTTAGTTTTATTTTGTTATGGCATTAAACTGTAGTTACTCGAACTGTTTCTTTTGTTACAACTAGACTTGAGTTCTTAAAAATAAATGCGACTGGAAATGAGACCTTCAATTAATTCTCTTTTTATTTTCCTTACATTTTCTGTTAATTTTAATCCTGTGTTTTGTATGCGTTATTACAGTTCAAACACAGCCTTGCTCCGCTTGTTTTTGAAAGAATTTAGATTTTTCAAGCATTTGTCGGAAGTGGTCAACGATTGTTCGGTCGTGAACGGAATCCTCTTGGAAAACAAAATTGTGAATGAAATCCTGGAAAAGTTAGTGTTAAATTCAACCCTAATTGAAAGGTCGAAGTATGAAAAGAATTATGGTCGAGGTCTATAGTGTCCTCGACCATGTAATTATAGTACAACCCAGGTCGAGGTCGCCAGACCGAAGTGACCTCTGATCAGACCATCTTTGAGCGCACACATGTTCTCGGTGAGCTCGAATTACATGGTCTGGAGAAGACTTCGAGCGCATTTTTGTCTTGACAATGGTCTGGATCTTGTCTGATCAGAGGTCACGTCGGTCTGGAACGGTCTGACCAGAGGCAGTTTTGAGCGCAAACTTGTCTGATCAGAGGCCAATTCGAGCGCACACTAGTCTGATCAGAGGCCGATTCGAGCGAATTTTTCTCAATTTTTTTTGTTTTTGTTTTGCTGACTGAGGCTTTCTCTCCAAAGAGTCTACAATACAGACGCATTCTGATCAGAGACTCATCGAGAGCCTGATGGGTTGATCAGAAAAAAGAAGCCCAGCTGATAGCAACTGCCGGTCCAATTTTCCAATTTTGAAAAGATTGGTATGAACTCCAAAGGAAATTTCATGTACAACCATCAACAATCAAGTTTAATACAGCACCAGCTTGAAGAGTTTTTTTGAGTTTGAGTTTGAATTTGGGACATTGGTTCTAAACTGTACACTGTTTCTGGGGTACGAAGCCATTATAAACACCGTGGAGGGTTTTTACTGGCTTTTCCTGGTTGCGATTACTTGTCGTTGATTACTTCTGGCTAGCCGTGTTTGCAGTTGTTATTGAAGATTGTTGGGCATAAAGGTAAGTTTTGTCAGGGATAGGGAAGAAAGAAAGAATAAGTAGGTAAAAGAGGAAAGAAAAAAAAGAGATTGAATTAAACTGAAACTAGAAGAAGAGCTGAGAAATAATCAGCTTTGTTTGTTTGCTCGAGACAGCTGCGGCGCGTTGGGGGATCGAACTCCCGCTGTGTTTTTCATTTAGTATACTTATGTGTTGCGCCAATATACACACGTCTCTGCTTGAGAACTGTCTTTATTCAGTTATCGTGGCTGATGAGTTTCTCTCGATTTTTGAATTGAATTCGTTATACATAATTGAGATACTTTAGAATCATTGGTCCAAAGTTTGCCGGTTTCGAATTGTATCGTATGTTTGCATTCAAGCTTGAGTGGATTCAAGTTTGAGGGGATAAACAAAATGTCTGTACGCACTACTCCCTAGAGTCCTCCTCCAGAGGAGAAGTTTCCTCACGGCATGGTTCGGGTGTTTCCTCTCGAAAGCTTCGGCGACGGAGCCAGGGATCCCCGGCAGATTGCCCGAGAGAAGCTTCCTCTGTTTGAGGGGCTGTTACCGGATGGACTGTCGGAGGCTTATAGTGCTTGGAAGCGACAGAAGCGCATTTTAAAGCCTAGGAAACGGCGGGCAACTTGTGATTCTGATTCAAAAGAATCGAAGAAGCTTCCTGACCCTAGATTAGATCCTGACTTTGACTCGAAGGATCCTTTGGGTCTTAGTCGGTGATCACTGATTATTAAATCAGTAAATAGGAAGAAACGGTTGTAATGTCAGTAAGCCTAATCAATCAGAAAGTCTAATGTGCTTTCGCAGTTGTTCTTTGGACATTGCCTTTTCTTTTCTATAAGCCGTAAAATTGCTTCAATTTTGTTCTTTTGTGCGCGCTTGATGTATTCTTTTGCCAAACGTATTTGAATGTTTCTTAAAGTAGGTGAGTTCGATTCTTCATGTAACTTTTGCACGCTGTACCATCGAGGTTTCCTTAAACATATTCTCAGTGTTCTGTTTTGCGCTTTCTGCATGATTGATATGACCGTTCGCGATTGGTTTAGCCAGCAAGCGTTTGCATATAGAAATAGGGGCCGGATCCAGGACTTGTACAGCAGAAATAAACTCTTCTGCTCAACATTGAGGTTGCTTAGACGCTGCAGTTGGAAGATTCGCTTGTTTGCTCTGCTTGTGATATCTTTACAATGTTCATTCCAGCTTAGTTGTGGCGTCATGGTTATTCCTAAGAACTTTATGGTTTTGGCTTCCTCAATTTGTTTTCCGTTGATGTTTAAACTGAGACTTGTTTGTCTTTTCGAAGGGTTTTTGAATAGCATGTACTTTGTTTTGGCCGGAATTATTTTGATTTTCAACTTATCACACCATTTTATGAGAGTGTTGAGTGTGGCTTGGAGTTTGCTTTGTATTAACTGACTGGCATTTGACCTGTAAAACAATGCAAAGTAATCTGCAAACTGAGAAATTTCTGCTGGCGTTTCTGGAATGTTAGAGACATAAATTAGGAATAATATGGGCGCCACAACGCTACCCCAGGGGATTCCGGCTGTTGGTGAGAACTTCTCGCTTCTCGTATTCTTAATTTTCACGTAAACATTTCTTTGTGAGAGGAAGGAGTTCACCCATTTGATGATTTTCGTCTGTATTCTGATTTCAATCATTTTAGCAATCAAACCTAATCTCCAGACTGCATCAAAAGCTTTTTTCGACATCAAGGCAGACAATTCCCACCATTTCTGACCACTGGTATGCTTCACTTATATGCTGAGTCAAAACAAGGAGGTTATCGGTTGTGCATCCGTTTGCTCTGTATGCACTTTGTTGTGGTCCAAAGACTTTGTTTGCTTCACAGTGGTCTAAGATGAGATTTTTAAAAACAGTTTCACAGACCTTTGCAATACAATTGGTAAGGCTAATTGGTCTGTAATTTTCTGCTTTTTTTGTTTTTTTAGGTTTTGGAAGCATCGTTACTTGTGAGTCTTTCCAAAGGCATGGCACGTAAGAATTGTTAATTGAGCTGGAAATTATTATGCATATGAGAGCTTTAATGCTTTTTGGTAGCGCCTTCAGTAGCTGATAGCTTATTTTGTCTGGCCCGGGGCATGATTTACTTGTATTTTTCAAAATTTCATTGAACTCTTCAACTTTTAAGAAGATCTTTTCTGCAGTTAATTCTTTTGGTTCGGTTTCTATTAGACATTTTGTGTTTTGTTCTGTCTCGAGAAAGTGCTTTTGTAAATCTTCGTTTTCGTATTGGTGTTCTATCATTGTCTCACTCAGAAGGCTTTTGAACATTTCACACTTTTCATGGTCAGTTATGGCAATTTTGTCTTTAAGCGTTATGTAAATGTGATCCGCTTGATGGTTGTTTATCGCTGGTGATGGTTTTGATTGCTTTCCAGAACCCCTTGTTTCCTGCTTGTTTCGTTGTTTCAATTAATTTTCTATTTTGTCTTTGTTTGGATATTTTGGTGGGTACAAGCAGGATTTTTGTAGTTGACTTTCGCATGTTTTCTGAACTTCTTGAAATCGATTTTTGCTTTCAAATCAAATTCCACTTGAAGTTTCAGTTTTAATGAGGTAAGTGTCGCTGAGTGGTCGCTGCCGAAATCTTCTAATACTTGTAAAATGTCAAAATGTTTAAGGACTGAAAGACTACAAAAATGTAATTCAAGCATGCTCTGGCTCTTATGTCGATTAGATTGATACGTTGGATAGCCGTTGTTCAGTAGTTTGAATTTTCCTTCATCAATTATTTCCAGCAATTTTTCGCCGTTTTTGGTGTTTTATGTACAATTGAGCTCTTGATGAGGAGAATTGAAATCTCCCCATATGAATACGTTCTGGGGATTGTTTCCAAATATTTCAGTTGTATTTAGGTCTTGATTGGGTGAATTGTAAACATTGATTATCCATAAGTTTCCAATTATTGGCGTTTCCAAGTTTACACCGATTATTTCTAATGCTTGTCCGTTACTGTTTTTTCTTGATATGATTGGTCTGACCTCTTTGATATTTATGCTTTTTTTGCAATGATAACAGAACCATGAAAGTTGCTTGCTTTTGCTTCTGTTACAATGAAATATTTCTCATGTACGAAACGTTTTTGCCATTTCTTGACTTCATTTAAACAAGCAATGTCGATGTTTTCTATCGACAGAAACAAGAACCACTCATGAATTTTGTTTTGTAAGCCACGACAATTCCATTGTAAAATTTTAATGTTGTCCATTTTGAAGAATTTGTTGGCTGTTAGATTGAATCATGTTTGTGTTTACAGTTTGCATTTGGTTTGCCTTCTTGATGTTATCGTGAATTTCTTGTCCATCTATTCTTTCGTTAAATACTCTTGAGGCACTGTTGCTAACGACGCTGATAGTATCGCTATAGAACATCGTATTGAGATTGTTTCTTATTTTACTGAGAACTTCAGCTACTAGAACAGTGATTTTTGTAGTGGTTAATGACTGAGTGTTCTGAGTATCTTTCCTTGTAACCGCACTTGAGTATTTTGTTTCTTGTTTCTGTTTATTTGCTTCAGTCACAGCGTTCTGATATGCGGGACAGCCTCTATACACTGTTGCGTGTGAGCCACCACAGTTTGCACATTTTGCTCGTTCTTTCAATTCATTGCAACTTTTCACAGTGTGTTTGCCTGCACATCGTAGACATCTCAATTCGTCTTTACAATCGCTTGCTGAATGACCAATTTTTTGACATTTGAAGCATTGTTTAACGTGAGGTGGTTCTTTACTTGGTTCGCAGCGGTGAAGCACCCAGCCTATTTTAACGCCATGCTTGACTGCGGCTGTTACATGGTTTGAGGAGTCAGTTATTACGCGAATCAGTTTTGTTGGTTTTCCGGTGGCCCTGCTTGTTATCCGAAGCACCTTGATCACATTCATAGCATTGTTGTTGAGACGTTCTTCCTTCACTTCGTTTTCTTGTATGCTCTGATGAACATCTACAATTACAAAACTGGGTTTAGATTTGGCTTTTGGCAGAGTCTTTCTTGCGTTGATAGAAGTGTTTGGAAAGACAAGTTGAAGATTTGAGGCGTTCATCAGATATTCTCTTGTGGTTTGGTCTTCGGGTTGGATAAAGAAGTCATTGTTGTTTGGAAGTTCTCTGATGCAATTGATTTTGAGTTGAGGGAAGTTATTTCTCATCAAACGAGCAAAATGAACTTGTGTTGGTCTCGGATTGATCGTTATTATCACTGTCTGATTATTTCTGAGTTGGTGTCTTGATAGTTTCGGTTTCGGTTTCGTTTGTTTTTGACTTGAACGAAGTCTTGTTCATCTTGTGATGTTTCGTCTGCAATGTTTCGTGCTTCAGAGAGAAGTGCACTTAACTGGCTCATTTCGGCCAGCGCCGTTTTGCGAACTTGACGCAGGAGGGCTTTAAATTGAGCTTAAGACTTTTGAAGATGAAAAAGTAAAGACTTTTGAGCTTAAGACTTTTGAAGATGAGAAAAAAACTGGAAGAAAAGTAGAAGAACAATCGGGAAATAGAGGAAAAAAGTCGGGATTTAAAACCTTAAGCAATTTTTTTGCGAAAAATCTCTTTTTATAAAAGTCTCACTCCCAAAGGACGTTCCTACACAAAGTGGAGTACTTGCTTGTGGCTTTCCTATCACACTTTGAGGTACTGATCCGAAAGTGACATTAATAGCAGTTTAACCATCAAATCATCATTAGGCTTTTCAAATCATCGTTAGGCTTTGAAAAGATTGGTATGAACTGTAGATCAAGACATTCTTATGTAAAGCTGTCTATGTTCGTCTATTAAGTCAAAAACATGAAATATTAGCATGCTCAACAAATTGTTTTTCCGGCACTTTGGATTTCTTTTAATTGGCATTACTTTTATTACAGGCTTTTCCTTAGTTGAATATTTTTCTGAAAACATCAATTTTTATGAAATGAATATATTATAACAATATTGAGAGATTTTTTCATGTTCATATCCTTTCTCTGATCAGACTATTTTGAACGCACTTCAGTCTGTTCAGAGGCAATTTCGAGCGCACTTCAGTCTGATCAGAGGCGACTTCGAGCGCACTTCAGTCTGATCAGAGGCCGTTTTGAGCGCACTTCTGTCTGATCAGAGGCGGACTCGAGCGCACACTCGTCTGATCAGGGGCTGACATTCGAGCGCACAATAGTCTGATCAGAGGAAGTTTTCGAGCGCACTCTAAGCGCACACGGGGCTTAGAGCGCACTCTAGTGTGATCAAAGGTCAAACCAGTCTGGCTCGGTCTGATCAGAGGTCAGTTTTGTCTGGAATGGTCTGATCAGAGGACATTTCGGTCTGGACCTCAAACTGGGAAAAAATCCCTCAGTTCAACTTTTGTCTCGGAAAGTGTGTTATACTCTGTCTTATTGAATAATTTTGGATTCGCGTTGCAAATACTTTATCTCAAGAATGTGTTAGGAATTGCAAAGCGAATACACAACTACTTGTGTATTCCGAGTTCTGATTATTGGAAACGCGGTGCGAATTCGTTCCTAAGTTTAGCTTAGAATTATGAAGAGCGTTGGTAGAGTAACTTGAATTCAGATTGACTAAATGAAATTATGATTACTGATAATAAACTAGCATGAACAAAATATGAAATAATTTAGTAGACTAACGGGAATATTAATATAGGTGAATAAATAGAAGTCATAACTTTTAGTTATAAAACACATGATATAATTATAGATATAGAGGGTAAATAATTTAGTACACATAAAGGTTTCGATATATATTTAGGTATCCATTTTTACGTATCACAAAGTGCTTCAACCTGCAAAAATAGGCATTCAGCAAGAACTGCACTCGAACCAACTTCGCAAGCCTAGTGCGCTTACACCATCTCCAACGCTAGTTACAAAGATTAAGCTGTCTCCAACTTAGGTTTATTTAAATTTCCTCTTCCTCGCGCATGCTGCTTTTTTCTCTATGCTTTTTCCGGGTCTACTGTTTCTTTAAGAAGCTCCTTTTGAATGTCTTCATTTGCATATTCGCGATAAAGACGTCCCAGATGATAGTGTCTCTTTTATCTCCTAGATCACAGTTTTCCGAAAGTTCTTTGAGATGTCCATAGAACTTCTCAATAGGTTCTCCCTTTTGCTGTTTTCGTGTGAGGAATAGGTATCTATCGAAGGTTATATTATGGATCCGAATGAAAGTTGTATTTAGAACATCCCAAAGATCCTTCGTTGAGATTGTTTCGAGTTTGACGGTCGAATTCTTTGAGTTGAATACGCGCCGCCCTTCCATGCCTAAGCTCAAGTACATCAAAGAAGATGCTTTCCGATCACATAACTTCCACGGTTTGTCACCGCAAAGTATGCCGACTGTTATAAGTTTAGCTTAGAATTATGAAGAGCGTTGGTAGAGTAACTTGAATTCAGGTTGACTAAATGAAATTATGATTACTGATAATAAGCTAGCATGAACAAAATATGAAATAATTTAGTAGACTAACGGGAATATTAATATAGGTGAATAAATAGAAGTCATAACTTTTAGTTATAAAACACATGATATAATTATAGATATAGAGGGTAAATAATTCAGTACACATAAAGGTTTCGATATATATTTAGGTATCCATACGTATCACATTTCCCTCGTGACAAAAAAAAATTTAATGTTTTTACAATTTTTTAGAATCAACACAAAACATTCAAATGAGTGGGATGAACGTAACTTAACTCAAAATAGAGAGGTACTACAATGTTAAATAATTTTGGAATCGTAAAGCGAATACGCGTCAAATTCTCAACATGTAAACTGAATACATTATACTGAAGAATTTAAATGCACACACAGAAATAAATGGATTCGCAGGGCGAATACTGGAACAAATTAAAGACTAACAATTGAAGAGCAACTGTAATAAATTAAAAGCAAGGTTAACATTAAAATTGGATCAAAGGGGCGGGAACAAGACTAAATAAGTGATTGTAGTTTATGACAGTTTTGCTGAGTTTTTAACTTAAATTTCTTTCTCTGCATCCCAAACCGACATTTCCCACTCTTGCTCATATTCAAAATATCTAATTCTGGGCTCCGGTGGTGAAACTTGCCCCAATTGTAAGTCGGGTCAGGGTGGTGACGGGATTCTTAATTGTTCGGCAGTTTGAATAAGAGCTACTACCGAATCTGTTTGTTTTGATATTTTCTTATCTTTTTTATTCTTTCGCTTCTTTGGTTGAGCTGAACTTGACGAAGCCAGGGAACTTGTTGGGGAAATATCTGCATCTGTGAAGCCATAAAATTGGGGTCGATTGCGCTTGCGGCCTTTTGTTTGGTCGTCCTGTGCCAGTGCGGGGGGTACTTGTGATGCAGGTGTAGGTGGAGCCGGTACAATCGCAATTAAGGGTTGGTCTTGAGCTGGTACATCTTCGTGCATATCATCTGTGATAATATTATGGCGTCTTTTGAGCTGCGGTTTTGTTGGTTTGCGTACCGTTAGCGCACGCGATACATTCGAATTTACAGATGATAATACCGATGTAGTGTCCCGTTGGCGGTGTCTGATTTTTATTTCGCCCCTCTTCTGTTTCTTAAGATCGTTACTATGTTTCGCGATCTTAAATTCTGTGGTCTTTTCGTAAGGAGCAGGGCGTCGTTGAGCGTATACCCACAAATTGGTGGATCCTTCAGCTTTGGTCCCAAATTTTGCGAGATCACTATCTCGAACCTTTACTGGGGCTCTGCCAGGTTCGTTGATGATCGTCGTTGTTGGTGACGACTTTGTAACGAAAGATCCAGGCTTTAGTACTTTAGTACTTCGTACAGACCCGCCAACTGTCGTTTTGCTCGTTTCTTGTGTGGTAGTTTTCGGGCCAGTTTGACTTTAAGGGACTGCTCTGTCCTCGGTATAGGATCCGTAATCTGCGGATGGGTAATGAAACTAGACTCTTTGTCGTCTGATTCACGATAGCGCTGACCTGCATCTAAAGAGGCCTGACACATCTTTTCCTCAATTTCGATGTCGCTTCTGTTGGCACTGATCCATCCATTTTCGTCCAGCAAGTCCTCCGCAGAAACTTTTTCAGGATCTAAATAGTGATTAACAATTTTTTCATAAGTTAGATTTTGACTTGATGGAAGTGTGCTAATATTCCTTAAAGGAGTATTTGCAGGAAGACCGAAATGAGCTTCAAAAGATGTTATTTTTGTTGTTTTCCGTTTAGTTAATTGTAAATCAGAGACTATTTGTTTTATTGCTTTAGCTGTGGAAAATGTATCTTTATTTTCGGCTTTCATGCAAGATAAACGTCTTTTAATTGTTTGGATCATTCGCTCCACCAATCCAATAGCTCTATGATCACCGACCGGAGCGTCGAGAATGTCGATATTATTTTCGTTACAGTAGTTTGTAACTTGTTTACCTACAAGACAAGTTGCTTGGTCTAAGCGTATTGTTCGCGGGATTCCATGAGTATATGCATAATCACGAAGAAATTTTACTACATTTACCCCATTAGCATTGTCGAATATTCTAACTGTTGGATATTTGAATAACGGTCAATACATGTTAAGAAATAAATGTCTTTATCTTTATCATTAATTATCGGACCCCCAAAATCAATCTGAATCTGTATTTCTTCGTTTGGTTCTTGACAAGCTTTGTGTGGGTGCCATTTAGACTTTGGTGTGATAGGTTTCAGATTCTTACCAATATCTGTACACGGGACGCAATCAGATGTTTTTGCTAAAATTTCCCTATGCATGTAGGGCCACCATGCATATTGAGAGAGAGAGAGAGAGAGATCATCCCCCAACTACCCGGGTGCGTCATGTGGATGGATTCGAGCACCGCCTCCTTAATAGAGTTTGGAATGGCCACGCGTTGGTCAACACACAGACACACAGATTTCACATGTAAGTCCTTCCAAAAGGAGTGGATGTAGGTGCTCACTTCTTTACAACGGGCCTCATCATCCTGTAGTACACAATCGCGGATCTCTTTCAACACCGCGTCTTTACTAGTGAGGACCGCCAGGAAGGATTTGGTGAAGAGCTGGTTGAGGTTATTTTCAAATACCTCTTCCCGGGATAGCTCGATGTCATATTCCTCGGGTGATGATGATGCTTGGGTGTTGCTGGGTCCGGCTCTTGTAGATGAGATGGGGGTAGAATGGGTACGGAATGTCACTCTTGAGGTTTGCGGTGAAGTTGGTGGATTATTTTTTGGTGCCTCTTTTGCTGACATTTTGATGTGGAGTATTTGCTGTGTGGAGTTAGTTATCAAATGCAATTAGAATTTTGCGACTGGATTCGCGATGCGAGTGTGGTATCAGATTTAAGCAATTGATTTGCACGGCAATTAAAGTTAGAAATGAATTCAGAATTGTAATTGTTTACTTGTGCTCGAGGAATGAATGGATTAATTGAGGCATTTGAATTATTCGTGCTAATTTTAGCAGGTTTGCAAAAGTGGACGCGCGTCGTGTGTACTTGTTGCTTATAATTACTGGTTATGTGCCGCTTTTGGAAAGGAATTTTATTCGCGTGACTAAATAAAGATGTAATTGCGTCGCGGATACGGGAAATTGTTGCTACCATGAATTCCTCATCATATTGATTGAAAATTTTAGCGTTTTGATTTGGTTTTCGCGAAATATAATCAACTAAGCCCATTCTGGTACCAGGAATATGTTCGATGTTAAAATCAAATGGTAACAAACGGTCAACCCATCGTGTTAATCTACTGTTGTAGGATTTATTAGAGCGGTGTGATTTTAAGACTGAAAGAAGTGCTCTGTGATCTGTTAAAACTGTGAAGGTTTTCTCAAATAGATAATATTTAAAATATTCAATGGCCCAAACCAACCCAAGTAATTCGAGTTCATTTACACTATAGCGTTCTTCATTGCTATTAAGAAAACGAGATGCAAAAGCTACTGTTTTCCATCCTTCACAATCTAATTGTTCAAGCGCAGCGCCTAAGCCTTGGCGGGATGCGTCGCATTTGATGCGCGTTTCCAGTGTTGGGTTAAAATGAGTATTTTCTGTAGCTTTTGCAATAACAATTTTGATGTGTTCAAAATGTAATTGATGATTCTCATTCCAAATAAATTTTTCGTTTTTCTTTAATAAGTGCCGAAGAGGGTGGCATATTTTGGCAAGATTAGGTATAAATTTGCTTAAATGATGAACGCTACCTAAGAATGACCGTAATTGTTTCAATGTTTTTGGAGCTTTGATTTTCGCAATTGCCGCTGTTTTAGATTCTATAGGTTTAACACCACTTTTTTTGAGAATGTGAAGCCAAGCCAATTTATTTGATGTTTTGCGAAGTGGCATTTGCTTAAATTAATTCTAAGGTTATCCGCTTCAAGTTTTTGGAGACATTTGTACACGTATTTGAGGTGCGATTCCTGGGTGCCTTTGCTAACTACAATTATGTCATCCAGAAAACAGTATGTGTTAGTCAGCCCAACCAATGTGTAATCCATTGCCTTTTGAAACTCAGCCGGCATATCCGTAAGGCCATAAAATCCCGTTTTAAAACGATACGTACCTGTTGCTTCTCCGCAAATGATATTAAAATTACAATGACGTGCGGTATCCGGATGCAGCTTTAGTTGGCTATAGGCATATTTTAGATCGATTGTCGAAAAATAGACATTATCTCCCAGATTTGAATTATTAATATGTTTTGAAATTGAATCGATAAGACTATCTATGTTTGGCATTTGATACTTGTTTTTGTGGATCGCTTTATTTAATATTTTCGAATCAAGAGCTAATTTTACAGATTTGTCCTTTTTGACCGTAATTACAATGGGAGAAATGAAGTTTTTATCCGAACATTCTTGTAGTTTTTCAATGTGTCCTTGTTCAGAAAGTTTCTTTAGCTCAGCGGATACTTTGTCTAATAAGTTTATAGGAACACGGCGACCTTTTTGGTGTGATGGAGTATAATGTTTGTGGAAATTTGAACGAACTGTATGTACTTTGGACTTACCAATTCTGGAGATTAGGTCAGGATAATCAATAGCAATCTGTTTTTTGATTGGGCAATATTCTTGATCTACCTGATTGATTGTTATATGATTATTTAATTGATGTATTGAGAGTCCAAGAGCTTGAAACAAATCTCTACCCAATAGAGAACGGTGTCCAACCGCCACTACTTGAATTTCTATTGGATTCGCGTACCAATTGCTGCTTTGAATTGAAGTTTGGAGAATGCCCACCGTATGAATAGGCTCATTTGAAAATGTTTTCAATTGTTTAGGATTCGCTTCGCGTATCCACTTCGATTTTGGGTCATGGGAAATGATTGAGTTTGCCAAAAATTCATTTATTATTGTGCATACGCTGCCCGAATCCACCAAAACATTTGTTGATGTATTGCCGAAATTTACAGGAAGATTGATTGCGTCCACCGAAGTTGTGGAATCTGTTGAAGATACTACTGCTACACAAATATCTTCATCTGAAGTATAGTTTGACTCCAAATCAGGATCAAAATTGGCCGAAATTTGATTGACATCTTCATTTTGATCATCTTTTTCTACGTTATTGACCCGCGGCTTAGGTTTTGGGTACGAATTGGGATCTTTAGGTTTACGACAAACCTTTGCGAAGTGGTTTTCAATACCACAGTTATTGCATCTTTTTCCCCGAGCGGGACATTTATTACGGTGGTCGGAGGTCCAACTAGATCCACAGAAATGACAGGTTGTAGGCTTTTTCCGTGCTGTTGTATTCATATTGGAGAAAGGGGTAGCATTCGCGATGCGCATCCGTTGTACTTGGTTAACAGTTGAATGTGACTCGGTTTTACTTGCATTCATTTTTAGTTGGTTGAGCGTACCCATCTCGATATTAATTGCTATTGCCAATGCTTTTTCCGGGTCTACTGTTTCTTTAAGAAGCTCCTTTTGAATGTCTTCATTTGCATATTCGGCGATAAAGACGTCTTGGATGATAGTGTCTCCTTTATCTCCTAGATCACAGTTTTCCGAAAGTTCTTTGAGATGTCCATAGAACTTCTCAATAGGTTCTCCCTTTTGCTGTTTTCGTGTGAGGAAGAGGTATCTATCGAAGGTTATATCATGGATCCGAATGAAAGTTGTATTTAGAACATCCCAAAGATCCTTCGTTGAGATTGTTTCGAGGTTGACGGTCGAATTCTTTGAGTTGAATACGCGCCGCCCTTCCATGCCTAAGCTCAAGTACATCAAAGAAGATGCTTTCCGATCACATAACTTCCACGGTTTGTCACCGCAAAGTATGCCGACTGTTATAACACGTTGACATTGATTTTTCCACGCTGTTTTTGCCTGCTCATTGCGGGTACGTCGGTCTCGCTCTGATTGTGCCGTCGGGTTGTCAACTGCGTCCTCATATGCTGGTTCACAGGAGGTAAGAGAACATGTTCTGGAGGGTCCACCAAGAGAAATTCCACTTCAATTCCTTCTCGGGCGAGGATTGCGAGTTTCAATTGTATTCTCCAAAACTCCCAGCGAATTGGGGGTTCTAGTGTCGCCTTTTCCCAAAAGGGTTGAATTCCAAGTGGGGATTTGCCGCTGTCCTTTGTCGCTGACTGCGCCATGTTATACTCTATCTTATTGAATAGTTTAGGATTCGCGTTGCGAATACTTTATCTCAAGAATATGTTAGGAATTGCAAAGCGAATACACATCTACTTGTGTATTACGAATTCTGATTATTGGAAACGCGGTGCGAATCCGTTACTAAGTTTAGCTTAGAATTATGAAGAGCGTTTGTAGAGTAACTTGAATTCAGATTGACTAAATGAAATTATGATTACTAATAATAAACTAGCATGAACAAAATATGAAATAATTTAGTAGACTAACGGGAATATTAATATAGGTGAATAAATAGAAGTCAAAGCTTTTAGTTATAAAACACATGATATAAGTATAGATATAGAGGGTAAATAATTTAGTACACATAAAGGTTTCGATATATATTTAGGTATCCATACGTATCACAGGCTCAAAGTCTTAGTGACCGATGAAATCGTATACCGGGTTCTCCAACTAACCGTTCCTCACCTATTGAATAGCTTAGTTTAACCGTAAACACAGGCGCTTATTGCCTCTGGAGTTTCCAATTAATTCAGTTTTTGAGGACGAAAGATTCGCTTTAGGCAGAAATTGCTTTATACAGATATATGGAAGACTTTAGAAAAGAACCGACCGAACATTCATACTATATGAATGAAACTTAAACAACCTCTAAGAACTAACCATCCTTTTGAGAACCCATG